>NW_016107793.1:698125-709731 GCF_001604975.1 Cebus imitator
GCAGTGGCACAGTCTCGGCTCACTGCAACCTCCACCTCTCAGGTTCAAGTGATTCTCCTGCCTCAGCCTCCTGAGTAGCTGGGATTACAGGTGTGCACTAATTTTTGTATTTTTAGTAGAGATGGGGTTTCGCTGTGTTGGGCAGGCTGGTCATGAAACCTTTACTCTTTAGAGCCTGTCTCTGTCACCTCCCTCTCTGGGTGTCATGAGAGCCTCTATAAGGGGCTCCCTAGGCCTTCAGACAGACCGGCTCCGCCAGGTCTCAGCTGTTGCCAGTATTCTTGGCTGGGAACCCCCTACTCCCTTCCTCGGGGCTCCCAAGGAGGGTGGCCCACTCCAGAGCAGCTCACAGCGCACTAAAGCCTGGGCTAGAAAACGTGCCTCTGTGGGGCATGGGTGTGGAGTGTGCCTGCTTGTGTGCTGGGGTGTGTGTGTGTGTATGTGTGTGTGCGCGTGCGCGTGTGTGTGTCAGGAGGTGATCAGACCTTTGCCCAGCAAGAGTCAGTTCCTGCCTCCTCGCTCTCTGGTGACCACACAGAAGCCCCTTCCTCATCCTTCTTTGCCTCCCAAACTTCTGCTGCCCTGCACCCCACCTCCGTGTCCCAGATCAGACCCCTCCCTCACCTACTCCAGTGAAAGGAAAATAACTAGAAGCTTTTATCGTTCAGCAGAAGCAACATCAGAAAACAATTATTGTTTTAATTACCTGCTGTCGCCATACAAGACAGGGAGGTTGTAAAGTGTGATAAAATCTTTCATGTTAATGGACTGCCAGCCTGGGCCAGGGCTCGATTTATGGGGTTGCAGCTGGTAAATCCAGGCAGCTGTATGGAGCCCCTCGGACCCCTCCCCCTGTCCCTGGGGCCAGGGCTCCAATGCCAAGGGCCTGGCACCCCTTTTGTTCATTACATTTTACCCAACACAGCAGAGTTGCTGGCCTTCTCTGCACAGGAAGGCTCAAGGCCAGCATGAATCCAGGTGTGACCTGGGGGCTCCATTCCTTGGCGGGGTGGTGGGGGGCAAGTCTTGGGCTGGCCTCTCTTCTGCTCCATGGAAGGGTGATAGCCTTGAGCTGGACTGGTTTTTGCTAACAGGCCCTTTGGCCACCACTCAGCTCTGCTGCGCACCACCTTGGACCCTCCTGCACTGCCCAGAGCTGGGCTTCCCCATAAGCCCGGTGGCTTCACACCTGTCTCCTCATCTCCTGCCCACCTCCACTTCCCAGAGCTGACCCCTGACTGCTGCTTCCTGGCTGAAGTCCTCATCTGTCCTGCCTTCAACCCACCCAACCCCACAGCTGTACCCACCATCTTCCCAAAGCCCACTCTGGCTGGTCCCTGCTCGTTACCAACCTTATTTTCTCCTAAGCACTTTCACAACTTTCTCTTTTTTTTATTTTTTATTTTTTGAGATGGAGTCTCACTGTGTGACCCAGGCTGGAGTACGATGGTGCGATCTCAGTTTGCTGCAACCTCCACTTCCCTGGCTCAAGCGATTCTTCTGCCTCAGCCTCCCAAGTAGCTGGGATTACAGGTGCCTGCCACCATGGCTGGCTAACTTTTTTATTTTCAGTAGAGATGGGGTTTCACCATGCTGGCCAGTCTGGTCTCAAACTCCTGACCTCAGGTCATCCGTCTGCCTCAGCCTCCCAAAGTGCTGGAATTACAGGTGTGAGCCATCATTCCTGGCCTCATGCACTTTCTCACTGAAGCCTCGATGCAGAGTTTGGAAGAGGTGCCATTATTATGCTCCCATTTTATAGATGCAGTCAATGAGCTGCAGAGCAGTCGGGTGTTTGGCTGACAGTCTGATTTCAAAGGGCTGGCGTGAGGACTCAATGGGGTGACAGTTGTGAAATGCTTAGGACAATGTCAGGAGCAAAGTCCACGCCTGATCCAAGTTAGCTCTTGTAATAATTCTTTATGCTTCTATTGCTGTTCACCCTGGAGCAAGTCACATCTGCTTGAATCATGCCTCACTGTCCTCATCTGTTGGGGACAGCAGTCACCGAGCCTCTAGGATGAGAGGTTCAGATAAGGCCTGTGCGGTGTGTGGTGAGAACCCAGGACCCCTCAGCTGCTGCTGCTGCTGCTATGACCATGTAATGGTGGGGGAAGCTCAGGCTGGGAAGCTAAGTCAGGTCTGCCTTATGTAAGACCCTTCCTGGCACGCTGAGGAGTGTTGAGCCATTCTGGGGACTGTGGGGAGCTGCTGAAGATTTTCAGTCAGGAAAGCAGAGGACTCAGATCTGGGTTCTGGAAGGATGGCGGTGGCAAGCAGAAGCTGGTTGGGCAAGAGGGAGCCATGGGTACCAGAGTGATCCAGGTGAGGACTGACAAGGCCGTGACAGGCAGAGGTGGAGGCAGAGACAGAACTAGACGGCCAGGGCTGGGTCACCCTTAGGTGGAGGAGGAACAACAGGAGGCTCGTGCCTTCTTAAATCCTAGTTCCCTACCCAGTGCCACACACAGGAGTGGCACGTGTGGTAGCCACTCTCAAACCCAGGATGTAGGTAGCTGGCCACGGCCAGGAAACAGCAAGGCCCTCTCAGGCGAGGCCAAGTTGGAGTCGAGAGAAACCCAACTCAGAATCTTTTTTTTCCTTCCAACTTTTACTTCAGGTTCAAGGTGGTGCATGTGCAGGGTTGTTTCATGGGTGCATTGCGTGTTGCTGGGGTTTGGTGTACAAGTGATTCAGTCGCCTAGGTAGTGAGCACAGTACCAATGGGTAGTTTTTCCATCCTCACCCTCCTCCCACCCACCTGGTGTCTGTTGTGCCCCTCTTTGTGTCCATGTGTACTCAATATTTAGCTCCCACTTAAGTGAGAACATGGCTTTCTCTTCCTGCATTAGTTCACTTAGGATAATGGCCTCCAGCTGCATCCATGTTGCTGCAAAGGACATGGTTTCATTCTTTTTTATGGCTGTGTAGTATTCCGTGGTGTATATGTACCACATGTTCTTCATCCAGTGCACCCTAACTCAGAATCTTTAGGCCATGGCCTGGGACTCAGGTAGAGCCTCCCCCGGCACCCGCAGAGCCCCGGCTTCCTTTCCCTGACAGGCTCAAGCATAGCCCGTGAGCCTGCCCTTCGTGGCTGCACTCATTAGTTCAGTCACACGGCCTCTTATTCTCTCATTCATCAACTCATGCCTTCAGCAAATGTTTGTGGAGCACCATGTCTGCGCCCGGCTCTAAGCTGGCACTAGGGAGGTGAAGCACCGCGGAGCTGCGCGTGTGCCCCCGTGCAGCTGATACTTCAGTGGAGGAGATGCAGCACACCAGCAAACAAATGAAGAAATGAAATAATTTACACACTGCAGGGAGTACGGAAGAGAACAAAGAAGGAGCTGAGACTGGGCCCTCCACCCATCCCTGTCCTGTCTGCACAGGAGAAGTGGCTCCCAGCTCCCCAGCCCTGATGAGATGCATGGCTGGCATTAGCTGCCCAGCCGGCCCCATACGTCTCCCTGTCTTCCCGGGATTACTTCCCCCGTTTTGGCCATCACTTCTGAACTCTAATTTATTCCCCAGGGCCCGGGAGGGGCCATTCATTTAAAGAGCTTTCTATGGAGTCTTCTCCTCTGAGGACCCTAAGGGGAAGAAAAATGCCAGGAAAGGACAAAAAAGAGAACCTGAGAGATCTGGTTTCAGAACTCCCAGGCAGCAGGACAGATGCGGAAGGAGCAGAGCCCTGTTTGCTGAGACGTATTTACCTAGCAGCCCGAGTGCCCTCCCACCTCCCTCTGCTCTCTGCAGGCTCCCGTTTTTCTCTCTCTCTCTCTCTCTCTCTCTCCCCCCACCCCGCCCCCCCCACTTGTGTCGCTGCAGGAGTGCAGGAGTCTGAGCCTCTGAGCCTGCCCCAACATCCCAGGGAGAAGCTGTCTCCAGCTGCTGGGAGATGGTGTCCCTCATTACGATTCAATCTGCTACTGTCCCTCTCCCTTCCCTCCTGGTTCTTAGAGGGGATGTTTGCACTGATTCTGCAGGGATCAGCCTCACTCTTCTCATCCCCTGTAGCTGGGCCAGAGGAGCTGGCAGGCTGGGCCTACCCTGTGCCAGGTGGCTAGGGGAGACCCATGCCTGCATGCAGCCACAAGCCCCATGAAAGTATGCAGAAATTCCTGGCACTGGGCAACCCCTGCACTCTGCAGGCAGCATGGCCAGGGAGAGAGGTGGTCTCAGGGTGGCTTCTTGAGGTGCCAGGTGTTCTCATGCATCCCATGAGCCTGGGAATGGGGCCTCTGCCAGGGACTGGCTTGTACACCTGGAGGTGAACATTGGCACTGGTGTGACTGAGGAAGTATGTACCCATGGGTGAAGGTGACCTTGCTACAGGCTCGGAAAGCAGGCCCTGGGCGCTCAGGGCCACCTGCCCAGTCCAATGTTTGTGTCTCCCAGGAATGCTCCCGAGGGGGGGGGCTGCCTGTGTCTGGAAGAAGTCCCCATCCAGGATTCTGTAACCATCCTGTCCAAATTTCAGGAAATTCCCTGATTTCTTCCCAACAGTTCCAGATGCTCTAGAGCCTCCGACTCATTGCTCCCTGTGCTGGCATTTCCCTGCCTGGCTCCGGCCCCTTCCCGCCTGTCAAACACATGAAACCAATGGGCCCTTCAAAGGGCAGTTCCAAATCCCTCCCCAGCGTGCAGGTGTGCCAGTGAGGAAGGAGTGTGGGCGTGGGTGTGAATTCTTGTGCACCTGAGCATGAGTGTAGAGGTACCAGTGTCTGTGTAAACAGATGCTTTTGATAAAGGGTGTGTGTGTGTGTGTGTGTGTGTGTGTGTGTGTCCTGCAACTGTGTGCATGTCCTAAGTGTTCTGGGGTGTGGGTCCCCTGTGTAAGTGTCTTAACGGATTCATCTGGAATCTGAAGCACCTGTTTTCTCATTGATAAGGAACTGACAAAGAAAGGAAACAAAAGGTCTGGATGAATAAACAGTCTTCTGGATAGAGAAGTGGAAGATGTGAGCTCAGGCAAGAATTGGAGCTAATCTTTTTTTAACATTTAAATAAAAGATCTGGAAGAGGATGTGTATAGTGAAATCACCAAGTTTTCAGTTAAATCGAAACTCTCCTGGGTGGTAGTAAAATGCCAAGCTGGTGAGGGATGAGCTTTAGGAAGATCTTATCTTGAAAGGCAATGAGCTGGACAGAGAATGGCCAGCGGGCTTTAGTGTGGGGAGAACGATGTGGACGGTGTCTGGGGGAAGGCAGCTTTCCTAAGGCAGGGCCCAGGAGGACAACAGCAGGCTGGGCATGATGGGGAGGGGAGGATGCACCAAGCCACAGATGCTCCCTTCTCCCAGCAGGTGAGTGAGGGATGCCTGCACCCAACAACCTGGAGCGCTTGTGGTCATGCCTCAGGCTGTGACCCAGCCCAAGATGGAGCAGAACCAGATTCTACTACAGACTTACATGATCTCCATAATTCATTTCTCTCAATTTGCACATCTGTGAAATGGAAGTAGCGATCCTGGGGGCCTGCTCCCAGGTGGCTGAGATCTCACAGTCAACAGTGTGTAGGCACCTGTAAAGTTCAGTGCCACAGTGGGTGGTTATGGAGAGAGTTGAGATGAGAAGGGAGCTGCCATAGAAACTCAGACTGGCCCACCTGGGACAGCCTCAATCAGCGAGAGGCCGAGAGGGAGCGTGGCGGAGATCTAGGAAATCAGAAAGGGGTCAGAGAAGGGAGCTTGGATTCCTTCACTATGCCCCAGCCTGACAGAGAGAGCCCCTCCCCCACCCCCAGCAAAGCTCAGAAGAGGGACGTTTAAAACCAATCACAGGAAATCCTGCTGCACTCAGCAGGGAATAAACTTTGAAAATCATTTCCTCTAGAGGTGATACAGGCTGGAAATATAAATTGCTTCCAGGAAGGTTTAGATAAGTTCATGGATGGCAGAGCCAAAGTAGTTCTTGGGCAAAATTAGAATGTTAGGAGGCCTCTGCCTTCTAGAACTTTAAGAGGCATCTTCCTTTCTGATGTCAGAGGAAGTCCCCGCCAGAGCCAGCACCCAGGCCAGACAGAACAACCTGATATCCCTGTCTCTGTGTATGTGTGAGTCTGCATTTAGGAACAACTTGTCCCTGTCAGATGAGGGTGCCTTCCCTCTCACCAGCCCCACTGTGCTGTGAAACTGCCTTTCCTCCCTCCCCAGTCTCTGACCCCCATTGCTGCTCCCATAGCCCCCATAAACTCCATGCCGTGGGGCTCCCCAGCACCACTCCCAGACCTCAGTCTCACAGTGCCAACTTCTGTCTCCAGCTTGCCATCTAACCTGCCGTCATAGAGCAGCCCCCCTCCCTCTGCATACTGCCTTCTAGCACAGGCACCTTGCCTTGCAGTGCCCAGGAGCTGGTGAGGACAGGAGCCTCTTGCCAGGCTCTCCAGTGAATGCTGTTGGCTTGCAGCCTCTCTCTCCAGCTGACTGCCCAGAGCCCATCTCTGGCTGCTTCTCCCAGGGTCCCTAGCAGAGGCTGGTTGAATAGGGGCTGACGTATGAGCCCTTTAGGGACCCACATCCTGGAGAACTTGGGTGCCCAAGTCCAAACTGATATCCACACTAGGGACAGGGTCACCATCAGGAAAGAGGCACGCTTGGGTGTGTGCCAGGTTATCTGACTTGTGCAGAAGGTCTTCGGGGAATGGGATTAGCAAGGGAGGCAAGGTTATGGAGTATGTTTTCCCGCTGCTGTTCCTAAGATGCCTTGCGCCCTTTCCAAGCTGCCAAGGATGGGTTGTGTAGCTAGCTCGGAGCTCTGTTTTAGCACCACAGATAGCGGTCCCGGACATGGTGCACTTTCAGCACCGTGGACAGCCCCACGCGCGCTACAGAGGCTGCCCTCCTCCCAGCTCTGCTTCCTGACCTCTGCTAGCTCCTCGTGGAGGTCCTCACCACCACCTCTGGAGACACCTAGAGAATTCATTTATCCATCTGCAAAGTTTAACTGAGCACATATACATCTAGTCACTGTTGTGCGAGAGCACGCTACTGAACGGAATAGTCAAAAACTTGCCATTTGGAGCTTCCATTCTTTGTAGTGGGGGCTCCCACCGCATAGGCTTCCGTTGAAATTCCCGGAACTCGTTCCAAGCAAAGTGGCCCTGCAGGACCATGAAGTGTGAAAAACTTATTATTTCTTGCAAACCTGATTCTGCTGCTTAACTCTGGGGGGAAGGAGCTGGAGAGGTGGGAAGTAGGGATTGGTGAGGCCTAATTCAGATGGTATTTTAGGACTTTAGGAAGCCACTCCCCTGCGAAGAAGCCTGTAATGGTTCCCCAATGCCTATAGAAATAAATAGTGGTTCCCCAACCTGTCATTCAAGTCTCACGGTAAGATGTTTCTGATCTATCTTGCCGATCTTGTCTTCTTACCTCTCTCCTCATGTTTCCTTCACTCCAGCCAAACTGGATTCTCAGTTAAGAATCTTTTGGTTGCAGTATGAAAGAAAACTCCACTCACACAGACTTAAACACATTTACTAAGTGGATGTTATTGACTTGCAACTGAAAATCCCAAAGGTACAGCTGACTTCGGGCAAAGCCTGATGCGCTGGCTCAGACAACCCCACTCTGGAACTACCCTGCTCGTTGTTGTGCTCTGTCTTCCCTGGTGCTGGCCGTATCCTTGGCTTCCCCAGGGCATCCCCTGACATCTCCACACTCTCCCTGCCTTGGTACTGGGATGACTGCAGCAGCACAATCCTCATGTCCTCACCCCACACCTTTCCTCTCTTGAAAAGCCCTGGGAAATGTCTCCTGGGACCTCAATGGCTGCCCATCTCAAACCAATCACCAGGGCCAGGGCAGGAGTTAGCATTGGTTTAAGCCAATCAAGGTCCATCCCTGAAGCTGGTAGGGATCATTTCCACACAAACCACTTAGCTGAGTATGGAACAGCAGTGGATCTCCAAAGAAAACAGGGCTGTTACTTTGGGGAAAAGGGAGCTGGAGCTGGGAAAGCAGTCAGCAGGTGGCCAGTCATGAAGGGTGTTATTTGCGTTCTGCCTCTGTGCTTCTGCATCTACAGGCCTCTGCCTCATATGCCCTCTCCTGTCATCCCACCTACTGATGCCCTGTGCCACCTTCAAAGGCAACTGCCTCCCTGACCCCACTCCTGTCACTCCCATCATGTCCACCTTCTCGGACCCCTCACAGCACCTAGCACATACTCTTTGTCCTGAGGAAATACTGAAGGGGATAAGTGGATGAGCTGGGGAGCGGGTGGGGGGGCCAAGGCCACTTAGGAACAAGCACATTGGAACAGGATGAACTGGAAGCCAGGAAACCCAGAGCTCTGTGGCAGCAAGGTCCCTGATCCGCAGGCGGTGAAGAGAGTGGACATGCCTCCCAGGGCCCGCGTTTAGGAGCCTGGTGATGGATGGCTGCTGTCACACTGGCTCAGTGAAGTGGGATAACAGCATCGCCGAGCCCAGGCCAGCCAGGAGGGCCACTGTCTGGACAGTCCCTGGGCTGTCCCTGGTGCCCAGGTCACGTGGTCTAGGCTGTCTCCTGCCCTCACCCCTAGTAAAGGCTTGGATTTCCCTGGTTTGTGGGCAGCATCCTTGCCCCTGAAACTGCCTTGGCAGGGCCTGTGGCAGGAAGGCTGAGGATGTGCATGGAGTAGGTGACCTAGCCACTGTGGCTTCACCGTCACCTCCCTTTTTTTTTTTTTTTTTTGAGACAAACTCTCACCCTTGCCCAGGCTGGGGTGTAGTGGCAAGATCTCAGCTCACTGCAGCCTCTACCTTTTGGGTTCAGCGTTTCTCCTGCCTCAACCTCCTGAGTAGCTGGGACTACAGGCACGTGCCACCACACCCAGCTAATTTTTGTATTTTTAGTAGAGACGAGGTTTCACCATGTTGGCCAGGCTGGTCTCGAACTCCTGGACTCAAGCAGTCAGCACACCTCGGCCTCCAAAAGTGCTGAGATTACAGGCATGAGCCACCCTTCCCGGCCTCTTCCTCCTGAAAGGGTAAACTTTCTTCAGGCCTTGCTAGTGTAGGTCCAGGTTGTGGGGACTGGGATGTGGTCGGGGGAGAGGGGGGGCTTATAAGGAACCCGCTGGGCCTGAGGGAGAGGATACTAGAGTGGAGTGGCAGAGAGAGGAGGGAAGGAACTCAGAGGCATGGGGGCTGCTATGAGGGTGCAGGGACAGCCTGGGCTGTGAGTCGGGGGAGGGGCTGGGTGCCAGAGCTATTATTCATTCCCACCAGCCCACAGCTTCCTAAATGAGATAACATTTGCATCAGCACTTTTCTCTTTTGTGCTCCTGTTATAATAACAAGTTGGGCTCCGCAAGGGGGTGACCACATCTCTTTATCTCTTTCTCCTTTTGAGGGAACCTTCACTGTGTCTAGGAGCCTCTGGTCCAGAGCAGAGCTCAGGGTGGCAGAGGGCTCATGTGAGGGCTAGGGACCCTCTATCGCAGATGCACTTTCCAGAGGGAGCAAGCGGGCAGGACAAAAGGGGGCCTCTCCCCCACCTGGCCCAGGCATCCCCAATGCTCATCTTCTAACTCAACAACCCAGGGGACTTACAAAGTCCAGGCCAGCTTCAGAGAAGCCTCATTCTGCAGTGAGACAAACAGGACCAGACCTGCCCCCATGAGTCCACACTGACAGCCCTGGAAATGGCTCTGTGCCACCCTGTTCTGCCTTTCTTATGGGTTCCCCACAACCCTTAAGCTGCTGGCAACCAGGTGGCCTGGCTGGGGCTTCTGTTTGATCCCCAAACCCTGGGTGTCTGGGCAAGGGTTTCCCCATTTCTATCTCCTTCACCCAAGAAGGGGGATCAACCGCTCAGTGCTGAATGGAGGCAGCATGACTTAGTCATGCATCAAAAGCTGTGGCAGGCAATGGGAGTGTCAGAAACTGTTCTCATCTCTTCCGCTAAACTTGTAAGGTCAGGGGGTCAGGACCACATGGTAATGATCAAGAGCTAAAGTTGCAGGGGGCACCAGATGTCTGTTCTGATTTATTTCCTTTGAGCCGCAGAGCTGCTTGGTGACATGGGTGATTACGGGTGCCATTTGCAGACAGAGCTGTGCCAGAGTGAGCTGGCCAGGGGTGGAGCTCAGACTCAGCTCCCAGCTTCCAGATCGGAGCTGTGCCCACCACCCCAGATCCTCACCCAGGGCTGAGCCTAGAAGAGCTGACAGCTATAGCATAGCAGGGGGATTGGGGCACAGACTCCGGAGCTGGGCTGCCTGGCTGTCCCATGTACAGCAGTGTGGCTGTGGGCATGTTATTGGTTGAACCTCTCTGAGCCTCAGTTTGTCACCTGTAAAATGGGAATCTTGGTAGCACCTAACTCATAACGTTGCTGTGAGGCTGAAGTGAGAAGTTCTCTATAAACATACATAGCACAAACCACAAAAATAAAAGTTCCTATCAAATTAAACATGTGCTTACTGTATGCCCAAGCAGTCCCTCTCTAGAGAAGGCCCACTCTAAGAGAAGTAAAGGTGTGTGTCCACCGAAGACCTGTCTATGAAAGCTCTTAGCAGATTTACTGAAAATTGTCAAAATCTCAGTTCTCAAAAGAAGACATACAAGTGGCCAACAAACATATGAAAAAATGCTCAGCTTCATGAATGATCAGGGAACTGCAAATCAAAACCACAGTGCGATACCACCTCACTCCTGCAAGAACGGCCTTCATCAAAAAAATCAAAAAACAGTAGCTGTTGGGGTGGATGTGGTGACCAACACTTCTACACTGCTGGTGGGAATGTAAACCAGTGCAGCCACTATGGAAAACAGTGTGGGATTCCTTAAAGAACCACCCTTTAATCCAGCAATCCCACTACCGATTATCTACCCAGAGGAAGTCATTATACAAAAAACATACTCACACACACATGTTTATAGCAGCACAATTCACAATTGCAAAGTCATGGAACCAATTCAAATGCCCATCAATCAATGAGCAGATAAAGAAACTGTGATACGTGTATGTATGATGGAATATGACTCAGCCACAAAAAGGAATGAATTAACAGCAGTCATAGTTACCTGGATGAGATTGGAGACTATTATTCTAAGTGAAGTAACTCAAGAATGGAAAACCAAACATTGTATATTCTCACTGATACATGAGAGCTAAGCTATAAGGAGGCAAAGGCGTAAGAATGATACAATGGACTTTGGGGACTCAGGGGGAAGACTGAGAGGGGGTGAGGGATGGAAAACTACAAATAGGGTGCAATGTATACTGTTCAGGTGATGGGTGCGCCAAAATCTTACAAATCACCACTAAAGTACTTGCCCATGTAGCCAGATGCCACCTGTACCCCAATAACTTAAGAAAAAATTTGTAAAGGGCCAGGCGCTGTGGCTCATGCCTGTAATCCTAGCACTTTGGGAGGCCGAGGCAGGTGGATCACCTGAGGTCAGGCGTTCAAGACCAGCCTGGCCAGCATGGCAAACCCCATCTCTACTAAAAGCTTAAGAGTTAGCTGGGAATAGTGGTAGATGCCTGTAATCCCAGCTACTCAGGAGGCTGAGGCAAGATAATCATTTGAACCCAGGAGGTGGAAGTCGCAGTGAGCCAAAATCTTGTTGCACTCCAGCCTGGGCAACAAGAAAAACTACATCTCAAAAA
>NW_016107793.1:709792-751191 GCF_001604975.1 Cebus imitator
AAAAAGAAAATCATCAAAATCTGGCAACAGCCCAGGTGAGGGGATGGATGCTGTGGTGCGTCCACACAGTGGGATGCTGCCCAGCAGGGGAAGGACGCAGCCTCAGGTTCAAGCCATACAGACGGACTCTAAAGCACTGTGCTCTGTGAAAGAAGCCAGATACGAGAGACTCCATTCTGCATGATTCCATTACAGTGACATTCTAGAAACTCTAGTGACAGAAAGCAGAAGGGGGTTGCTGGGGGTTGGGAGAAGGGATTGATGCGAAGAGGCTGGCAGGAACTTTAGGGGATGAAACTCTTCTGTGTCTTGATGCTGGTGGTGGATACATTTGTTCAAATTCAGGCTGTAGATTTAATGGGGATAAATTTTATTTGATACTTTTTAAACACCCAGATTTTTGAAAACCGGAGCCGGGGTGTAGTAAGTATGTAAGCACTGCTCTTATTATTACTGTAACCATTATTATTCGAGGAAGATTCTCTGGACTGGTCGCTTATCGCTTGCATCCATGACCCACAGGGCTGTGCCCTGGAGCCCCCTCTGCTCAGGCTGGCTGAGGAGGGTGCCTCTCTTCCCACATGGCAGCTGGGCACAGCCATGCCTCGAGGCTCCCCAGTGTCCTGACGGACATGCTGCGTGAGCGCCCGGGGAGGGCTCTCAGCTGCTTCCCGGAGTCTGGTTTCCTCCCACTGATCCTGTGAGGTGCTCAGCGACACGTTAGCAAGAAAGATGCCACAAGAAATAAAGTTTGTTATGAATTATTCTACTTGGGGCTAATTATAGGCACAGAGGAGAGGATTATTTACAGAGACAGGAGGCAGGGGAGGGGGAGTGGGAGGAGGAGGGGCCCTGAGACATGGAAGGGAGTGGAGGGCTGGAGAGAGTTCAGCAAATGGGGCTTTTTGAATAAAAGCTGTGACTAAACTCAGGTCCACACTAATTGAAGCGTCTCAGGGGACAGATCAGAGGCCCCAGGCTTTGCATGATCCTCAAGACAGGGCTGGAGAGGACACTGGGTCCTGGGATCCCATAGGCAACCAGGGTTCTCTTGGTGGGGTGGGGCACAGCCAGGGAAGCCCCTTCGCTGGAGTCCCAGGGTGAGGTGGCCCAGATCTGTGCAGGGCCCAGCCTCGCTCTGTTCTCCTGGGCCCTCCTTGTGCCAGGGAATGAGAAGCCAGGGGAGGTTTTTGTCCGCCCATAGTGTCCCTGCTGGGCGAGGACACAGGACGATCGGAGCTGACCGTGGGCGCCCACTGCGTACAGCAGGTTGGTGAGGGAAGGTCCGAACTGTGCCATACTCGAAATGCACAGTCCCTGCCGTGGCTCAGGGGAGCCTGGGCTGATGTGACCCTGGCTTCCAATTCTTCAACAGGAGGTGGAAAACCAGTGTTTCTGTGCAACTTCCTAGTCTTTAAATGCTGCCTTAAACCTCCTGCCTCACACCTAGGGGCCTGCAGACCACAGTTCACAGCCTCCGAAAGCCAGCCTGTCCTCTGATTGTTCCACGTGGAACAGAGGCCGAGTGGGGCTGTGGTCCAGCCACTCACCCTGAGACCCCTCTCCAACCCCCAGCACTGCCTACGGTGGGTCATGGCAGTCGGTCCTCGGTACCAGCCACAGACTCCCTGCCCAGTGCTCAAGACAGAGGGCAGCAGTCCCACACTTGGGTCTGCAGCAGGGTGGGTTGGTGGCGTTCAGCTTGCCGTGAGAGCCCCACCTTATCAGAGGGCAGTGGTCTTGCCCTCCCCTGAGAGTGAGCAGTAGGCCAAGGCTTCTCCAGTTATTTCTGCCCGACTGCACCACCATCCACTCACGAAAGCAGGCAGGAAATGACAGAGGCATCTTCTGCTCCCTCCCAACGTCCCTCCCCACCAGGAGAGTCACCCTCCATGCCCAGCCCGGGGGTGTTTTTCACGCCCATTCCCCCCTCTCCAGCAGCCAGTTCCAGGTCAGGCAGCCCCTGTCCTCCTGTGACGATAGCCTCTCCGATCCCCGCGACAGCCCTCGCCCTGGAGCTCTCTGATCCCCTCGGCCCTGCTCCAGTCTTCTGCCGCCCCTGCTTCCCCACACTCAGTGTCCTGGCGCAGATCCAAAGCCTGTCTAATCCAGTCCATGTTGCCACCAGATAGGTCCTGCCTCATATGCTTTTCTTTATACTGCTCGTCGGCCTGGAATGCCCTTCCCTACCATCTCCTCTCGGCCCTTGCCTGTTCCCTGAGGCCCTGAGGCAGGGCGTATGCACTGTACCTGTGCCTGCTGGCTTCCCCTGTCGGATGGTGAGTGCCCCGCATACCCTCTGCAGCCCAGGGTTTGGGGCCTGGCACAGAGCAGGCCTTCCAGAAATGTCTGCATTCCCCAAATTCCGAAATCCATACCTTGGAGAGCCAGGCCCTGGTCCAGGTGGACAGACAGACAGGCCCTCTGCTCCTGGAGCTTCCCCTCCAGTTCCAGGCCGACGGACAACGAAGAGACAACTGCAGCGGGGAAGCCACCAGACAGAGAGGGCCTCCTCGGGAGGTGCCATGAGCTGAGATCCAGGCAATGAGGAATGTGCTGTGGCATCAGTGGGAACAGCATTCTGGGCAGAGGGAACAGCAGATGCAAAGACCCTGAGGCAGGACTGAGCTCAGAGTGCTGGGAGAGCCAACGAAGGGCTAGGTGCTGCATGGTGAGTTAAAGGGACAGTGGCCTGTGATGTCTGAAGTGACAGGAGAAAAGGAGGACCAGCCACATTCAGCAGGCTTCTGGTCAGGTTGGTGGCCATGCTCTCTGTACAGAGAGCTGATCATTTGGGGTAGCCACACAGGATGGCCGAGGCGAAACGTTCTGTGGTGGTGAGCCTGGAGGTCCTGATGAGGATGGGGGCACTTTCTGCCCTGAGGTCCTCACTGGAGCCTGGCACTCTCCAGTAGAGAGGGGAGAGCAGAACAGACACAGAGGAGGGACGAGCCCTGGAGGCCGGGCCAAAAGGAGCACCGGAACTGGAGACAGAGGGGTCTTTTGGCAAATGGCTAGGCAGAGGTGGGAGCCAGATTGTAGGAGGTGGAGCCAGGAATGGGATTAAGGTGGGCCAGGAGAGCTGAGCAGGGAGGGGAAAAGAGGAAAGGGACCCAGACCAGCAGGGACAAGAAAGCAAAGGAGTCCCCAGCAGGGATAAGAGGGCAAAAGAGAAAAGGGGGACCCAGACCAGCAGGGACAAGAGAGCAAAGAATGATTTTCTTGTCCATGGTGGGGGACAGGTGAGCATCCTTGGAGACCCCTGGGCTATTAGAGGCATCTTATACATCTTGGTAATATCTCCTCCAGGAAGCCCTCCTGGATGCCCCAGATCAGGACCCCCAGTTATGTGCTCGTGCCACCAGCGCTACTCTGACTAGACTCTGATTTTGGGTGGTAACCGTGGACTTACCACTTGGATGATCTCACCAGTGTCTGTCTCCCACAAGTGGGCAGGCTCCAGAGAGGGGGCAGGCCTGGTTTTGTGCTGCTTGGTGAATCCAAGCTGCTGCCCAGGACCTGGCCCACAGCCGGTGGTAGGAAAGGCTGAGGACAGCAGGGAGAGCAGGCACGGTCCTAGCTCGGAGGCCCGGAGGGAGCCAGGGCTGCTGGGTGGTAAATTGGCCCAGAAGGAGGTCATGCCAACCTTCAAGCCAGCCAGCCTGTGGGCTGCTCTGAGCGGCTAGAGCGCATCTCAGCAGGGGCGGACGTGCTTGGGAGCAGGACAGATGCAGAGCCGCACACATGCTTTGCCCTCCCAGAACTTCCACAGGGAGTGCCCCCACCAAGCCTCAAAGGAGAGAACCGCACAGCCCCTTGCCACCCTCTCATTCCATTTGTGCCACTCAGATGGGTGCCCCACTCCAGTGTGGGGGCAGATGAAGGGCTGCCTCGCCACCCCCACACCCCAGCTTCGTTCATTGTAGTCGGGCTCCAGCTGTAGCCAGACTCTGGTGGTCCTCGCTGATGAAAGGATGCTTGGATGAAAATGCCTCATTCCCACCCAGCTTATGACTTGGGGATGAGCATTTGGGGAGGGAGACAGAGCTGGCCTTAGGGACTGATGGGAGAGCCGGGCTTGGCGTTGTGCACATGTGTTTGGCCTGGCTGGCTGACCCCGTGCCTCTCTCCAGGGCCTCCCTTCTGTGGGGACCCCTCCTGGGAACAGGCTGCTGAGGTGGGGGGCCCTCAGCATCCTCTGGCTTCCCTCAATTCATTAAGACCTGTAAATTTTCTCATTAATATACTTAAAGTTCGTTTTAAGGGGAACAAGCGCAGAGATAATTGATAATAAACCCTCAGTTAATGCCCTTGGTTTACTGTATGTAATTTATATCCACTGATAGCGTCTCTCACTCCCAATTACCCATTTAGCTGCAGTGATAACAGCAGTTCAATCAGACCAATCCCAACTTTTATATATTCCAGCCCGATAGCCATAAATACACACACACGGAGACTCGCTGGGCCCACGGTATTTTTTTATTAAGATTTAAATATTCATGCAATTATTAGTGATTTATTAAGAGCTAATGACCCCTTCAAGAGACTAAATCTTCACCCAAAGAGGCCCTAGCCATCCCCTCCCCTTTACCCTCTCCCACCAAAACCAGAGAAATGGGCCGCCCTTCCACCACCCAGATGACATGGTAACAGCGGGCAGGTGAGGCGGAGGCCCAGGGTGGAGGTCAGGCCCAGGGAGAGGCTGGGCTTCTTGAGGGTGAAGGCTCCTGCTGTCTCCCCCCACCAGACCTGGGGGACAAGAGGAAGAGGAGGCACGCTGCGGCCTCCTCCAGGCTGGCTTCCCAGAGCGCCCCTCCCTGCCTCACTTTGGCATTAGCACTACCCCACCCCCACCCAGATCCCTCCGACCCTCAGCCTGATCTGATATCCTTTAGGGGCTCTTGAGTACCCCAGCTTCTCTCTCTCCTGTTACCCGAAAGCACAAGAGGTTGTGCAGGGATCTGAGGCACTGGGACTCGGGGCCCAGACAGGGCAGCAGCTCACCTGAGGCTGCACAGTGACGCTGGGGCCACCCCTCTCTTTCCTCCATGTTCCTCCAAGACCTCGGAGCCCATTAAAGGGGCAGGAAAGATAATGAACAAACGAGGAAAACATGAAATCAATACCAGGAGAAAAAAGTACGGCTGCCGTTAAGTGAAGTAAACAAGCTGGTAATTATTTGGACAGGGGGTAATTAAAACGGGGTGCGGGCTCATTACTGTCTCATCAGGGGTGTGTTGGGAGCGGCCAGACACCCAAATTTGGGAGGGCCCAGGTTCCTTCCCACCCAAATTTGGAGCAGAAAGGCGGGGGTCTCAGGGGTCTCCTCTCTGGAGTCCCCCTGCCGGACCTGCCTGTGCTGCTGGCTGCAGGAGGCTTCAGCTGGCTCCAGGGGCGGGAGCTGAGGCCCAGACCATGGGCACACAAGGCGGGCAGCTGCAGCCTGGGTCCCGCCTTTCTCGGGATTGCAGCTGCTGCCCGCCTAGCCTCTGGAAGGGACGGTGCTCTCAGGCCTCAGCTGAGAGGACACCTGGTGCCAACAGGTATATCCTGGTCACCTGAAGTGATGGACAGCTGACCGCTCTGCCTGTGCCCAGGCCCAGGGGCCTTCCTTCGGGGGCTGTGATGAGGAAGGTTCCCAGGAATGATGGGGTGCTGGCGAGGGCAAGAAGATCGGGGCAGAGACTGGGAGGGCAGAGCAGGGACAGGACTGGAGTGTGGGGGCAGGGGGGTTTCCTTGCCCTGCTGTGACCCTGACTGGTAAAGTCGGAAGAGGCCTTGGGCACTGTCCAGTCTGGCTTTGCCCTGCTGACTTATTTGGCCCACAGAGTGTTTAAATTAGTTGTCAACATTTTAATTGGGAGGCTTCACATAAAAATGGATTTCCAGCTTCCCTTGAAAGAAAAAAAAATCGGTGCAGGCCGGGCACAGTGGCTCACACCTGTAATCCCAGCACTTCAGGAGGCCAAGGCAGGTTGGTCACCTGAGGTCAGGAGTTCCAGACCAGCCTGGGCAACATGGTGAAACCCCATGTCTACTAAAAATATAAAAAATAGCTGGGCGTAATGGCATGTACCTGTAATCCCAGCTACTTGGGAGGCTGAGGCTGGAGAATCGCTTGAACCTGGGAGGCGAAGGTTTCAGTGAGCCAGGATCGCACGATTGCTCTGCAGCCTGGGCAACGAGCAAAAGTGTGTCTCAAAAACTAAAAAATAAAGAAATGGTGCACCTCTTGTCTGGCCTGCCTCCTTGGATGGTCACCATCACTGTCCACTTCTCCCGGCCCCACCCAGCCCCTGAAGGCACTGAGCTTGCCACTCTCACTCAGTCCCATATCTCCTGAGCAAGTACATGCCCTGGGCCAATTGCCAGCAGGGACAGAGATGACACCCTACTGCCCACTCTCAGAGCTTGTGGCAAGTGGGGGAGCCATTTCAACTCTGCCGCCATCACTGGTCCCCGTCTTGCCAGCCCTTGAGCTGGACACTGCTGAGAAGAGTTGGCTCCGACCTGCTTCGTGCGCTGGAGGGGGCACAGGCTGATGGCGAAGGCAGGTGCCGGCACAGCCAGCCCTGTGTCAGCAGGATCATGGGAGGCTGAAGAGCAAGCCATGCAGCCCCAAGTCCCCCAGTCCCCGTTACACCGGCCCAGAGGAGGCAACATCTTTAATTTGGAATGAACAGGGCTGAGTGCTTTCGTAGCAGGCAGGGTGCCTTGCAGATTTAGGAGGAAATTGGGGCGTGAACCCTAACTTCAGTACGTGCACCTGGCTGAGCTGGCTGCAGGGCGTGGATTGGTGCCCAGGGATGGGACTGCTGTGTCAGTTGTGTGGGGGCGTCGGGAGGGCCACCTTTCCCTGTAGCCACTGTGAACTATTGCAGGGATTTGAAGTGTGGGATCGGATTCTCTTTCTAGAAATAGTGAAGTTGAGGATGGCACTGAGCCAAGGGAAGGCACACTTCGAGTGGTAGGGCTGGGGGCGGGGGATGTGACTTAGGTGGCCACGAGGCAGGAGAAGAGGAGGCTCCCTGGGAGGCAGGGGACCTGCTGACTGCGACAGGCAGAGGAAGAATCAGGATGGAGCAGGCAGCGAGGGTGGGCGGGAAGCCTAGCCGGGGAGCCTGGGGCAGGAGCTGGTGGGGGCCACAGAAGCGGGGCCTCAGGAGAGCCAAGCCTGAAGGGCCATTTACAACTCCAGGGAGCGGCTGCACATACGGGCCTCTGCCATTGACAGGGGCTGGCAGGACCATGAGTGGGAGCTGGGTCTGTCCCTGGGTGAGTGGGTTTTCCTGTGGGCCCTTGTATGAGGAGGGGTCCAGGCAGGCTCATCTGCTGAGAATGGGTATCGAAGATTGGCTGGTGGCCTGTGGCTGCAGTCACCGTCCTGGTGTGGGCAGTGGGGTATGTGTCCACAGATGCTAACAGACCGGGCCACAGCTGGCATGATTCTGGAGGTTGTGCACCCAGGACTTCCCAGCGGGGTTGAGGTCCCTGGGCCTCCCATGGGGGCATATGGACGTGGGTCCCTCTTGGGCTGCGTTGGCCAGTGCCAGCACACGTAGCCAGATGAATGCTTCTGGTTGAGAGGCCGGGGCACTGTAGCCAGCCTGCTGGGCAGGAATCCATCGCTCTCGACTTACTGTGCCTCTCTGCCTCAGTTTGCTCATTGGTAGTTCAAACTAGTTCCTTGCCTCTTAGAATTGTTACGAGGATTCAGTGAGAAAATCCTGTCAAATCCACCCTGCTTGTCATTGCCGTGACTGTGTGGGTTCTATGACACTGAGGTTGTGGGCAGTGTCTCCCACCAGCCAAGGGCAGGTGAGCGTGTGACCTCCCAAGTGCCCCTGGGCTCTGGTCCCCACCTTGAACAACCCGAGCTCCTGCCCCTTCTGGACCACCCCGGCCCCGGCTCTGGCTGGGTGCATATTAAACCAGTGAGATATGAAATGCCACCATATCTGGGACAGGGTCTTTAATTAAATTAATTGCCGGCAACATTGTAAAAATGCTGATTGGGTCATAAACAGTGTAGGCAACGCTGTTCATCATCCCTGTGCCGGGGCCACACCTGGGCTGGGGGCAGGGCTGGCCACGGCGGGCTGCAGCCTCTGAAGGAGCTCTGTGCACCCCGCTTAGGTGGGCCCAGGAGACGGGAGGGGAGCATGGGGGCGGGAGGCAGGGGGGAATGTGCTCTCGGAAGGGGCTGCACAGCAGCACTCCTAGTTGGGCAGCTCCTGACTTTCTACTTGGCCTGTCTTGAGGGGCATCTGCAGAACGGGTGCCCTGTCCTAACTCAGCCTGCCTGTGTGCCTGGGGAAGGACCCGGACGGAACGTGGAAGGTGGCTCCAGAGCTGGTGGGGGGCGTCCTCCAGCCTCCTGGCCACTTAGAGTTACCTCCATCCGCGGGCAGTCTGGCAATCTGACCCAGCTCTGCCACGGCCACTGTGGGTCCTTGAGCAAGTCCTTCCCCTCTCTGAGCCCATTTCCTCGCTAGGAAGACAGGAGGACCCTACCTGCCTGCCTGCCTTTGTCACGTTCCCAGCGCTCTGCCAGCCACCCTCCCTTGGCCTCTGGCCTTTTGGGAAGCTGTGCCAGGAATTCCTAATGTCTCTCTCAGCCGGGGCTGCCACAGGCCTTGGCAGGGCTCAGAGCCTGCCTGCAGCCCCTACTGCTTGTGAGGCAGCTGGGCCGGCCACCCGCCTCTGCCAGGTGAGAGGTCGGGAGGCTCACAGACACTTGCACACAACACACACAGAAACATCACACACAGAAACTCACACACACACCACACAAACACACACCACACACACAGAAACACCACATACCACACACAGAAATACACCATACAGAAACACCACATACCACACACACACACGCCACACAGAAACACACACACCACACACAGAAATACAGACACACCACACACAGAAACACAGCACACACCGAAACACACACAAACATACCACACACAGAAATACACACACCCACACACACCACACACAGAAACACGCACACCACACACAGAAGCACACACACAGAAACACACACACACACCACACACAGAAATACACACACCCCACACAGAAACACACAGCACACACAGAAGTACACACACAGAAACACACACCACACAGAAACACACACCACACAGAAACACACACACCGCACATAGAAACACACACACACACCGCACACAGAAACACACACCACACACAGAAACACACACACACACCACACACAGAAACACACACACCACACACAGAAACACACAGAAACACACACACCACACACAGAAACACACACAGAGAAACGCACACCACACACAGAAACACACACAGAGAAACGCACACCACACACAGAAACACACACATACCACACACAGAAATACACACACCCCACACACAGAAGCACACACACAGAAACACACACACACACCCCAAAGCACAGGCATGGCCACGGATCCCAAGGCAGGGAAACGCCTTCCTTTCCCAGTTTTCCCTGGGCCGTGTGACCACATAATTATCCTGGATTCCATTCTATTTAATTGCAGCTTATTAAATTCTAACCAGCCAATTATCAGCCACAATTACAGCTTAATTCGGGGACACAATAGCTATTTTATCGTTTGTTAATCAAATGCTTATTTAGACCTCAGCTTTATTAACTATTTCTCTGGCCTGAGGCGAGGCCTCTCAGCAGGAAGGGGCCCCAGGAGCCCGTCCCCCCATCACAGCACTCCCCCTGGGAGCTTCTGAGTCCCCTTTGCTAGTGGGTTCAGGGACTTAGCGATGGCAACAGCGTCACACTAAGTGTCAGAAGGCCCAAGCCGATTGGCTCTGCGTTTGGGACGTCTTGGTTCAGCTCCTTCCCAGTGCTCCGCCCTGCGCCTGGTGCTGCGACTGGTGGCAAGACAGATGAGGTCTCTGCTGCCCTGACACACTTTAGGGGAAGAGTAAGCAAGTACACAGACAAGATGACTTCAGATGGTGGCAGATGTGAGGAAGAAAACAGACTGAGAGAGGGGAGGGGGAGGAGGGGTTCCTTCGCGCCAGCCGGGTCCTCGGGGATGGTGATGCCAGAGCAGAGGCGGCAGGGGTTAGAGCAACAGCCGTGGGAAGACTGGGGCAGTGTGCGCAGGCAGGGCAAATGCAAAGGTCCTGCGGTGGGATCAGTGCAGAGGGCCTGAGAACAGATACAGGAGCCCTGCCCCACTCTTGGCCCTGGCCATTTGGCTAAAGTCCTTGGTGGGTTGTACAACTTTAGGCAAGGCCTCACGTTCCTCATCTGCACAACCAGAGGCAGGAAGAAGGAGCTTGCGTGCGGCAGCCAGAGCGCAGGACAGGCCTGGTCTGCAGTAGCTGCTGGGCAAGGGACCAGCCATGCCCCCTGCTCAGTGCAGTCGTCTGAGCTGGGAGTGCTGCCGCCCCTGCCCTGCCCTGCCCTGCCCCACTTTGTTCTGTGCGGTTCAGCCTGCCTGCATGTCCTCCTCGTGACGCCTGTGTCTGTCCTTGTGACCAGGCCCCTGGAGCCCACTGGGGAAGAGGGTGACTTTCCTCCGATCTCGGGGAGGTGGCTGCCACTTCAGTGACACCTTCATGCGCACGTTACTATGGAAACCAGAGTGCCTTGCATGCCTGTGTGTGAGCACAGGTCGGAGGAGCAGCCCTCCCTTCCAAGGAGCACTGAGAGGGGCTGTCAGCCCCATCGGGTCACCTCCACGTCTCCATGCTCCTAGACAGGAGACACCACTTTCTCCCCACCTTCATGCATTCACCTCACACTGGGCATGGGCCAGGAGCCCAGGCTCAGACCTGTCCCTGCCCCCCAGGGTGTCCTCTGCTGTTGGAGGTGACTGCCTGGGAGACAGAGGATGAACCGGACGGAGGGACGGACCAAGGGGACTGGAAGGAGAAGAAGAGAAGCAAGTCCCGGGCTGGACTGCGTTCCCGACCCACCTCATCCACTATTTGCCCGTTTCACAAATGAGGCAGATGAGGCTGTAGAAATAGGCAGTTCGTACAAGGGGCCGCGGTGGGGTCAAATAAGGCCTGGGAAGCAGCTGGCAGGCCATGCAGAGATTTTTTACGTTTTGGCTTTGAAAGAATTCTGGGGCGTGCACCCCAGCTTGCTGCTGGCTGCGCGGCACCCCATCATTACCTCCAGGCAGGTTCATACCTGCGTTTCCACCGGGACCCTCATGGCTCTTACTGTGCCACCCAGATCTGCAGTCTCTGGTAGGGACTGGAACCCAGCGCATGGGACCTCCCACTCCCCATCTTGCACCTCACCACAGGTGCTGTCTCTCTCTCTCTCTCTCTCTCTCTATCTCTCTCTCTCTCTCTCTCTGTCCTCTCTAACAGCAAGTGTGGAGTGTGTCTCTGTGTATCAGAGCCTCCTTAGTGAAGCTCCCTCTTCACAGAATTGTGTATGTTTAAAAAATAATAACTCATGCCGCCATCTCAGACCACCAGGATGCAGGTGTCAAGCAGTGCACCACCCGTTCCCTTGCGTGTCTGCAAGCCCTGCAGAGCCACGTGGGCATCCTGTGCCCCTGCTGCTGTGCCAGTGGCTCCCTGACCCCTCTGTTTCCCCAGGGTCCAGCACTAGCATTTGAAGAACTGGTTCCCTTCCCACTGAATTGGTGGAGTCACTGGTTGACTGGAAGGTGAGCAGAGCTGACTCCCGGCCAGATTTGAGTTTGTCCTCCATGTCTAGCCCTTCATTCCTGGGTGCCTGTCCCGTTGCTGGGATTGATGTTCAACATTCATTCCACAAAAACTCTCTGGCTGTGTGTCAGGCCCCGGCTAGGCTATGGGGATGGGTGGTCCCTGCCCTCAAGGCCTTGACAGTTTATATGGGAAGACACATGCATAAATGGTGACAATATGATATTGAAGGCACTGGGGTGACTTCCGTCAGGGACTGTGGGAGCCCAGACTGGGGTCAGGGCAGGCTTCCTGGAGGAGGGGGTATTTGAGCAGGCCTTGAAGGATGAGTAGTGCTCACCCAGGCAGATGGCAAATGGGCGGTGGACCAATGAGATGGAAAGGTCCTAACTCCAGCTGGCTTCAGCCGAAAAAGAATGTATTGGCTCATGCTCTGGGGGTCCAGAGCTGACCCTGCCTGCAGGCCTGTGGAGCCCCAGGCCTCTGATGCCGGCAGGAGGAATGGCCTCTCCCTTGCACTGGTTCAAGCTCTTGCTTCAGACCCACGAACAGCCTCCCTTTGCACTCAGCCCCACCAAGGCCTACAATGCCTGCAGGACTGGCCCTTCCCCGCTGGGGCCCCTGGCAGCTCCAGGGCTCCATGCCCACAGCTCCAGGCTCAGCACAGGGAGAGGGTCTCCCTTCCCAACAGCCCAGCCAAGATGCTGGGATCCGGTCTGTTGGGATCAGGTGCAGGTCCTTCTGGGAACCATTGGTGGGTATGGGGGAGGGAGAGGGTGCCCACCTCTGGGGCCAGAGATGGGGTCAGCCCCCTGGACCCCATGGCCTGCATGGTGGGAGGAGTTAAGGGGAAGGCGTTCTTTAAAGAAACTCCAGAAAGTGGGAGGGGGCAGAAGCTGGGACAGTGCGCAGAGGCACTGGGAACTGCACATGGTGAAGATGCTGCGGGTGTGGAGGGGTTCCCAGAGGCGAGACCAGCAGGGCCTCAAATGCCAGCCAGAGGCACGAGTGGCATGTCACCCTGTGGCACTCCCCACGCCCGGACATTTGTGCGCCTGTAAAGTGGGGACTCCAGGCCCCACTGGACCTACTGGGGGCAAACCTCTGTAGGGAGGCTGCCCAGGGGCTCCCCAAGGCGGGCTGGGTGCCGGCACCTGGGGCTCAGGGTTGTAATGCCAGGCTGCTGTGCCCCAGTCTCCTCCTAACCCCCATTTCACTGCCAGAGTAGCTCTCAGGGAAGTAGAGGAAGGGGCCTGCCACCCTGCCCCTCACTGTGCTCCTCAAACTGCGCGCCGTGCCGGCTGCGGGGTGGACGGCACCCACCATCAGGCCACTGGGAGGATGGAAGAAGTAACAGTGGCCGCCCTAGGGAAGCAGCACCCACCTCTCCCAGCTGTGAGTGACGCCCCGCCCCACCCTGCCCCAGGGCCAGAGGCCTTGCTCAGTATATATGCGTTCATTAATAGCTTGATTAATCACACCTCGTATTTTCTGCTGCTTTTAAAAATAAAACATTCGAAAGCACTTTCACACCCACCTTGGGCCTCAGAGTTCCAGGCAAGTCTTATCTCTCAGACTGCGGGTGAGGAAAGGGGCTCAGCCTCCAAGAGCAGTGCATACAAGGGGGTGGCTGGGGCAGCCTGGAGCAAGGGGCTTCTCCCTGCCCACCACCCCGCCTGTGGGCTGCTCTGCCCTCTCTCTGGGTCTCACCACAGACCAGGAGTGAAGGGGCCACTCTGGGCAGATCTGAAATTCTAGGGGGGAAAACTGGTGGTCATTCAGTCACTCAACAAACACTCCATCAGCATCCTGGTCAGACCTGGGCTCCTGCCCCAAGGGAGTTTATGGTCTAACAAGGGAGGCCGCGTACAAACTCACCTGGTCCTGAATGTGGATTAACCCAGATGGAGGCTCAGGGGATGGAGCGGGTATTTGGGTGAGTGATAAAGAGTGTGGATCCAGGAAGGCTTCTAGGAGGAGGCAACAACTTTGCTGACATTTCCCTGGTAGACCAGGTAGAGCAGATCCACCACAATCTAGCCACTGGATGCCCACAGCAGCCTCCCCACCTCCCCTCTGCCCAGTGCCACCCTCCCCCATTCCTCACGCAGGGAGAGCTCACCGCACCCCTGCACACCACCCCTAAAGGCTTCATGTGGCCCTTGCAATACTCCTGACTCGACCCTAAAGGGCCCTGGGGTCCGGCCCCTGCTGCCTCTCTGACCAAATGAATCCCGCCCTCACTCCCTCCGCCCAGGCCACGCCGGCCTCCCTGCTGTCCTCAAGCCCAGGTGCCTCCCGCCTTAGGGCCTCCCCTGTTCCCTTTTCCAAGCACATGCTGCAGCCTGGCCTTGGTGTTCAGGATGCTGCTCAGATGGCACCTGCCTGAGCCCTCCCCTCTAGAGCCCTCTCATCCGCCCCTTTCTGAGTCTGCCCCTTCTACCTTCTTCATAACCTTGTCCATGTCTGCAGCACTTGGGTCTTGTTTTGCTTTGTTTCCCCAACTTAAAGGCAAGCTTCAGCGAGGGTGCCTGTGTTGCCTCGCTTGCCCTGGATCAAGGCTTCCGGAACAGTTCCTGGCACATGGCAGGCACTCAATAAGTGTTTGTCGAATGAATGAATACGTTTCAGGTCATGGGAGAAGGTGGCATCTATCCCAGGCTCAGCTCGGCTATTCAAGGCTCCTTGCCCAGGGGTCTCATGCCTCCCATTGCCACCGGCCCTGGGGCCTCATCTGCTTCCCTTCCTTTTTGTAGCTGCCACCCCTGTTGGCCCCCAGCCTCCCTACACACACACACACACACACACACACACACGTGCACGCACACAGACACATGCATGCCTCTCCCCTCTTCCTGAGAAGATGCAGGGTGTGGGGGTTGCCCGGGCTGCTGCTCCCACCCTTGCTAAGCAGGGGCACCAGCTCCAGCTGACGTTGGCAGCCAGTGCCCTCCTGAGAGAGGCAGGACCAGCTGGTGGGCCCTGGGGCTCACTGGAAATGGGGTTCCCACTTCAGGGCTTGAGCCATCTACCCAGCCCCATCTGACCAAGTCCCATAGTTCCTGGTGACCAAGCACCCATCAGGAATCTGCTAGTCAGTGATTAGGTCTTCTAACTGAATTCCAAGCAGGCAGCCAGGCCAGGTCACGTCCTGTGCCAGTGGGAAAGCTTTGACATGGTGGAAGTGGCCTCTGGGAGACTAGGGATGAGTGGGGTTCAGGACGTGGCAGGGCCCGTGAAGCTGGTGTCCCCGTACCTGCCTGCTCCCCTGCAGGCCCACGAGCCACTGCAACCAACGTGCGTCCACCCTGGCAGTGTTCTTGCACGCCCGTCCCTCAGCGGCCCTGGAGGCAGCAGTGATAGGCACCCCACCCGAGTTACTAACACCCCCATTAAGCAGCCTTGTACTAAGGATACAACAGCTCCAGCACCATTGAGGACAGGCCCTAGAGAGGGTGAGCCAGCCTGTGTGGTTTCCTGGGAGAGTTGAGGTCGGGGAGCCCTATTTTCAGAGGAGGTGACATTGGAGCTGAGCCCTGGAGAGAAGGTAGGAAAGTGCTGGCCAAGGAGGAAGGAAGGGAGTTTCAGACAGAGACCTGGAGGTGGGAAGCTCCTGCCTTGGAGGGATTTGTGGGTGTCTCTGCAGAGCAGGGCTGGAGTGCCGGTTGGGGCCAGAACGTGAGGCTCAGTGACATCAGCCAAACGCACCTGGCCCCATTCTGAAACACCCATGGGAGCCAGATGGACAATGGAAATGGGAGAAACAGACCCAGGGTGAGGCAACAGGGAGTAGTGGAGACTGTGGCAAACTAGCCAGCTCTTGTGCCCTGTTGAAAGGATCCTAGGTCCTTTGGACTGGACAAGCACTGCCTGGCGTTAACTTTGATGGACAAGTACATCCAAATGGAAAGAAAGCTCATGCTAGTAGCCCGGGATGTACAGTGGGGGAGGCCAGAGGCTCAGCTGTGCCTTTGTTCAGGTGATTGGGACACCAAGGGGGGACTGACAGAGCTCAGATACTGATGGCCAAGATAGAGGTCACACAGTGGGCTCGGGGGCCAGAGGGAGGGAAAGCCAACCCTGACTGCCCAGACAGCTTCCTGTAGCACCTGAATTTACCCCACCCATGGCCTTAGAGTGTCCTTGCTAGAGGGCAGAGCTGCAGCCTGGAGGGTGCCCCTTGGATCCACCAGATAAGTGCCCCCGCGGCCAGCGTGGCGTGGCAGAGGCCCTGGAGAAGTGAGCTATGCCCCTTATTGGTCACAGTACATTTATTTTTCATTAGCAGTTAAACGCAGACATGAGGGATTGTGCCGGGTTCACAGGGCGGCTGACGCGAGCAGTGCTTGGCGTGCTGATCGATAGGGAAGCTGGAGGGCTGTGCACCCCCTCCCTGCCCCAACACACCCAGCCAGGGACCCCTGCCCACCCAGCTCCGCCACCAAGAGGCAGGCACAGGCCATTGCACTGTCAGCCTGTTAAGGGACATGGCACAGGTGGGCCTGGAGCCTGCCACTGGGGGGTCTTGGTAACACCTGCCCACCCCCCAACACCTGCAAGGCCTTGCTCTGGCATCAAGCATGGCCTGCCCTTTGCACAGCCTGGGGTCCTCCCAAATGCCGTGGTTTGCCTGCGTGCATGTCTAGAGCAGCCCTCGGGCCAGCAGCACCCGCCCCACGGCTCACACTCCCCATCCTCCCAAGACCACCTCCTTCCATTCATTCTCCAGACCGTGGGAGGCCCATGTGGGACCCCGACTCAGCCCTGCTCTCCCTGACCCTACCCTGGTCAGGGCTGGCCGGTGGCTACCGTATGACCATGGCAAGCCCACGGGTGACTGGACACTTGATGAGCCCAGTGTCCGAGCTGGAGGCTCCGGGGTGAGGGACCCCCCTCGGGCCTCGGGTTCCCCATCTATAAGATGTCTAGATCCCACCCCCCAAACTGCTTGTTGCACTCCCCCACTTCCCGAGCCTGCAACAGACCCCAGCAGAGGTGGTTTAGGGTGCGGTGGGTCTAGGTGATCTTAATTTTCGCCAAGTGTGAACTGTCAAGTGTGACTCTGCTTATGAATGAGGGCTTGGCGTCCGCAGTGGAGCTGTGGGAACATGCAGGGCCAGGCACCGGTGGGAGGGCACATGAGGGAGAAAGCCAAGCTGGGGAGAGGCCGGAGGCTGGCAGTGAGCAGGGAGGCCAGAGGGTGAGAGGAGAGGGAGGTGCCAGGGAGGACCGGGGACCCCGCAGCAAACTGCCCGACTGTGTCCCAAATGCCCTCTGCACCCATTTGTCCTGAGCTCACATAGACACAGCTGTTTTGTCCCTCAGCTCAGCCAGCCTCCCTCTGTCATCCCTAAGGCAAGGCACCTGCCAGCTCCGTGCCTCAGTTTCCTGTTGGCTCTCACCCCCGATGAGATTGCTGTGAGGATGGCCGAGCCAAGGGGGTGTGGAACAAGCAGAACCTCGGGGCACCGACAGCAGCCAGTGTTCCCCAAGCCCTGTGCTGAGTGCCTCGCCCTGTTTCATTTTATCCGCACAACAACCTTAAGAACTGGGCGCCGTGCCCCATTTTGATGAAACAGGTTCAGGGCAGGGCGGACCTGCCTGAAGTCACAGAGGTCCCTCAGCCCCTCGGCCCGAGCCCCCCTCCAGGGCACCTGCAGGAGCCAGTGCACACACCTCCACCCCGTGAAACTGGGGTCCTGGTGGAGGGCAGACTCCCACCGTCGGGGGATGCTCCCTGTGCCAGCAGGAGTAAAAGGGGCCAGGTGTATGTGTCCCTCAGCAGGTAAAGTCTTAAGGCTTGGGCGGGTTTTGGACCACCCGTGGGGAGGGTAGAGGAGCCCAGAGCCAACCATGTGAGGGGCCTGCAGACTCCCCACAGGCAGATGCCATCTCCATTTCACAGGTGGCAAAGCCACTGGCTCCCCAGGGTGACCACTTAGAGGGGCAGCATAGCTGGTCTGGAAACCCAGGGGTTCCCTCTTTATGCCCAGGGACTGCTATTGTGAGCGCGCATTGATGGGGGATCACCACAGCCCCAGGGAGCCAGGCTGGCTGAGGGCCTGTTGGAAGGGCAGCTGGGGGTGTGGGAGCTGAGGGTGACCCCCGCCCCACCCTCTCAGGGGGCCTGCTGGTTGGGCAAGGGTGAGACTACTCTGGGGGTTTTACCTCTGCCAATGCCTCAGAGCCAATTACCTGTGTAATTAGCAACAAATGACTTGTGGGATAGTTGTGGTTTTCAGTTAAAATTAGAAGGAAACCCATATTCAGGTCTCCTTGAAGGAGCAGGAGGCGGCCCAGGTACCTCAGATTCCCAGACAGACTCCCAGCTCTCACCCTGCCCGTGCCCACCCCGCACGTAATTTCTGAGCACAGGTCAGGGATGGGACCAGCCAGGAAGCAAGGCCCCAGAGGTGACCACCAGCCAGGGCTCCCCCCTCCCACCTGCCTGGCCAGGGACCTTCCTGTTTCAGCCAGCCTTGCCCTGAACCTCCCGGGCAGAGGCCTGCCTGGCCAGATCCCTGGACTTCTAGGAAGGCAGTAACCAGCCTCAGCGACTTCCAGGCCTCCTCAGTGCTGGGACTCTGCCTGGGTCTCATTTTACCTCACCGTGGTCTTCAGAAGGGCGTGAGCTGCCCTTCCCCCGTTTTACAGAGGAGAACATGGAGGCCCGGGTAGGGTACGTTCAGTGGCCTGAGATTGCCCAGCTGGGACGTGGCAGAACCTGGACTCACTCTCCTCCCATCCCCCACAACCTACAGCGGTGTCGTTTGATGAGCAACTGCCTCTGCCCTGCCCAGCCTGCCCCGTGGCAGGGCCCATCTCACCTTCCCTCTCTGCCTCGCCGCAGGTGCCCAGCAGAGTGCCACCATGGCCAACCCGGTGCCTGGTGCCAACCCGGACCTGCTTCCCCACTTCCTGGTGGAGCCCGAGGATGTGTACATCGTCAAGAACAAGCCGGTGCTACTGGTGTGCAAAGCTGTGCCCGCCACGCAGATCTTCTTCAAGTGCAACGGGGAGTGGGTGCGCCAGGTGGACCACGTGATCGAGCGCAGCACGGATGGGAGCAGCGGTGAGAGGCCGGGCACCGGGCAGGGCCAATCTAGGGGGAAGGTAGTCTTGGCCAGCCCAGAGGGGCCTGCAGCTGCCCCAGGATTCCCCACCTGGGACCTGGGAGGCCTTCCCCAGAGGCCACGCCCCTCAGCAGTCTGGGGAGACATAGGGTGAAAGAGTAGGTCCCTGATGATCAAGGAGCTCCTAGACCTCACGTTCAGTGATTGTTTTCTTTGTGCATCCGTTCATTCGATCATTCATGCATTCACTCACACCTTCCATGAGCACCTCCTCCCATGCTGGGGACACAGCCCCCCACCCTCGGAGCCCAAGCCCCTACAGAGAGGCAGACAGTGGGTGACCTCTCAGGAGGAGAAGCCCCTCAGGGGAGGCGATGTGTAAACCGACAGAGGCAGGAGAACTGGTTAGGGAGAGGAGAGAGGTTAGAGCACCCCAGGCAGGGAACACAGCACAGGGAAACCTGGAGGCAGATGCCGGTGTGCCAGTGGGGTTGGCAGTGAGGGTGAGGGTGTGCAGGGGACCAAAGTGATGCTGCTGTCCTCTGGGATCTCAAGCTGCAGAGTGACATGGCCAGAGGTATATGTGACTCAGGGGCCAGGGTGGGGGCTGATGGGAGGGGCAGGCCCAGAGACACTGAGCAGAGGGAGCCAGCCTGACTCAGCTGGGGGTGCAGGAAGAGGGGTTCTAAGGGCAGCAAGCAGACCCAGGAAGTACCTCTTCCATGAGACACCACATTCCCCACCCCCAGCCCTGGCCTTAAGTGGGCACTGGGGACATGGGCAGACAGCCCTTGTCTCGGTTCCACCATTCCCCTAGATAGGCCCAGCAGAGAGAGAGGCAGGAGCTGACAACAGCTTCTCCTCCCCCTCCCCCTCCTTCTCCCTCCCCCTTTTCCTCCCCCCTCCTTCTTCCCCCCTCCTCCTGCCCCTCTCTCCCTCCTCCCTCTCCACTTCTTCTCCCCTCCCCCACTCTCCTACCTTTCCTCTTCCTCCTCCTCCTCCTCATTAGAGCCCTGTTTCAGTTTCCTCTCCCTCGGTGCTTTGTGGAACACCCCATGCATAATGACACCTGGTGGGTAGTCCTGAGCCCCCTCCCACCAAGGCCTCAGCCATCCTGAGACACACAGCACACACACCCTGCTGGGGTACAGCCTGAGTGGGACACACAAGCCACTACCATGAGGCTCAAGCCACAGTGCAGCTGGGACAGGCAGGTGTCACCCAGGACTCACACTGATGCCAAAGCCAGGCCAGGGACCTTGGGCTTAGAGAGGTGGCCCAGGAAGGATTCCCACAGGAGGAGGAACATCCAAGCTCAGGTCTCAAAACCACCTGGAAAGAGCATCTCCCAGGCCCATGGAACGGAAGGTGCGGAGGCACAGAACAGCCTTGGGTAGCTCAGGTATGGGGCGAGTGCAAGACCTGGGGCAGGCAGGGGTGGTCAGGAGACTGCGCTAAGGGGCCCCTGGAGGCTGAGACACCAGGGTGGCTGTGGTGGGACCTGCACTGTAGGAAGTCCGTGCTGGGCACAGGGAGACTGGAGGAGGGTGAGGCCCCACCAGGGAGAACAGTTTAGAAGCTCTGGCAATGATCTGATGTGAGCTGAAGAGCCCTGAATTTAGGCAGCTCCATTTAGCCCCAGAACCAGCTTGTCATTTTACAGTTTCAGCTGAGGCCTTGGCTCTCACTCGTCCACAGCCCCGCTGGCTCCAGCCAGGCCTTTGTGTCTGCAGCAGTCACACCCCGCCCTCCCTGTGAGGGTCGGTGGGGGGCTGCCCCTTCCCCTAAGTGTCACCTCGGTGCCCTGGCCTGACTTCAGCTTTTCACCTTCGGTCCTCAAGTGTTCGCTGAGCGTCTGCTGTGTGCCAGGCCTCGGGCTAGGGACTAGGAGCTCCACTGTCAGGGCAGATGATCCAGCTCTGCCTTCTACCCTCAGAAGGGAGATGGAGAGGGTTGCTGGCCAGTGTAGCCCAACAGAACTCTGGACACCAGCACCTCCCAGGACCAGAGATTCTCCCAGGATCAGAGCCTCTCCCAGCCCAGCGGAGGTGCCAGAGGCCTCCCTGCCCAGCAGTAGGGCCCACCTTGTCTTGGTGGGAGGGTCTGCAGGAGAACCACAGGCAAGTCCCTCCCCTCCCTGGGCTCAGTTTCCTCATCTGTAAAATGGGGATGAGGAGAGCCCGCCCCCCTCCCCTTGCAGATTGGTTGGGGGAAGCCATGAGATCTCACATGCCCAGTCAGGACCCAGCATGGGGCCTTTCCTTCTCCCCACCCCACGTGGGGCCCAGCGTCCCTTTCAGCATAAGTTCTCCCACTGCTGTGGCAGGTCCCCCAGGGGAGGCACAGCCAGAGAGCTATTCTGATGCAGCCTGGGGGCTCCAGTCCAGTGCCCGATGCTGCTCCCAGCACCCCCTTCTGCACTCCCCAGCACATCCCTCTGTCTGAAACACCCCTGCCATCATGAGGGCTCGGGTCCTTGGTTTGGCAGGAACCTAGGCCTTTGCCTGAATGAGCAGTCATAGGCCCGGGCCAGCACCCACACCAGGAGCCCCCAGCCCACACTCCCCAGCAGGCTCCTGTGGCCCTGTTCTGTTCCTGCCGGGCAGAGAAGCAGAGCTGGACATGTTCTACCCATAACCGCCAGGGTCCTCTTCTGCCCTGAGTGTCCAACCTTAGGCCCCCCCATGGCCGGAATGTCTGAATGTTCATTTATCTCATCGATTTCTCAGCCCAAAGCCCTCGAGTGCTTTGAGCTGAAGAGAAAGACTTGCCTTACCCACAGACAGATACCACAATGGTGGTGCCACACGGCAACACAGACCAAAGACCCCAAACCAGAAACATTCTGTGGTCAGACAGGTATGGCAGGGGTCGGAGGTCCACCCAGATCTGCAGCCCAGTCATTCGTGTATGGGACTGGGGGTGGCCAGGAGGATACCCAGGAGAGCACGAACTTCCCTCTCATTTGCCCTTATTCCTCATTCAGAAGGCCAGGGAGCAGGGACCAAGGCCTGAAGTGCTGACATTAGAAAATCCTGTAATTTGCAAAACCAAGCATAGGAGTCCAGCCTGGGAGTATAATTTATTTTGTGTTAAGCAAACTGATTGGTTATTAGATTGCTTAGAAGCAGATTACTGAGAAGATGAGAACTGACGTGCCAGCTTGGCCTCAGAGCCCCAGCCAGAAACCCTGGGCAGCCCAGGTTCACATACACCCCCGCCCAGGCCCACTGGCCCGGGGTCTCTCCCCGAGGCTGGCACCTGCTCACACTTGCCAGGCAGGTGCAGACACAGCTGTACCCAGACACTGCTCCCAGGAACCAGGCTGTCTGGTGAGACGCAGGAGGGGAGCGCACAGGCACAGGTCAAAGATGGGTAGGGCAGGGTCTGCAGCCCCTGCCTCAGGCACTGCCCTTCGGGAGCTTGTGAGGCTGAAGGGCACCCCTCACCAAGGCACTGCCTGGAGCTGGCACACCGAGGACAACTTGGACCTCACTCTTGCAAGCAAGAGGGAGGAGAGGAGGTGGCAGGATAGAAGGTGGGGGAAGACAGTGGAGACAAGGCAGGGCTTCGGTGTAGTACTGTTCTCCCCAGCTGAGCCACCTGGGCACTGCGAGGCTTCTGCAGGAGGGCCGGCCTCCCTGCAGTACCACAGGGGTTGGAGGAAACATTAACAGACCTGTCCACCCTGGGGAGAAAAAGTACCCAGTTCAGAATGTTCTGGAGGTCTCCCACCCCTAACCCCTGAGGCAGAGAGGAGGAAGGGGGTGGAGGACCCATCCCTAAATCTCCTTATCAGATGCCCTAAGTCATCTTGACAGACAGCTGCTGCCCAAGGCCCCTCTCCTATAGGACGACCCTGTGAGCCACACCCTGGTTCTCAGCCTGCCACCCCACCCCCTGAGAGTGTCTTAGAGAGCGGGGCAGGCGGTGCCCAGAACAGAGGGAGGCGGCTCAGCTACGGTGATCGAACCAGAGGTGACAGCCTGGCCATCTCCTGTGCGAGCTGGCGGGTACAGGAACAAGTGATAGAAAAATCTGGACACCCAGTGTGAGAACCCAGAGCCTTATGAGAAGGGGTCTGGGAAGCGGTCAGAGAAAGACATGTTAGAGAAATTAAGAGGGAAACAGCCTCCCAGCCGCCGGCTCAGCTGGGCGGCCCCTCTTCCCGCAATGCAGCCCTAATTGAATTTCGCTGTTAACAATGGAAACACATTGGCTGCCGGCCTCTCTCTCCCTTTCTGATAAGCCAATGACCCGAGGGAAATTGGGGTCAGGAGGAGGAGAAATTGGAAAGAAACTGTTTTTTCTCACTGCTGGGGACACTGCTTTTGGCTGCAGACAGGGCAGGAGGAGGGTTGCTGCCCCCGATCCTGAGTTGTCAGAGGCTCCCGCCTGCCTTAGGTCCAGGTATGGCAGAAGGCGGGCGGGGCAGGGGGGCTGAGTCCAGCCTAGAGAGGAGTCCCCCCAGCGCACCCTAGTTAGGCAGAGCCGTTTCTGGACCCCCAGCTCCCCTCTGCTGGCTGCCCTCTCACCCTCTTCCAAAGTTTCTCCCTAGCGAATAGGCACCCCAGCTCACCCTTCAGATGCGCCCCGGGTCCCCACGCCAAGTCACTTCCCTCTGTACCTCTGTCCAAGGGAGTGGATGGAGACAACATCCCCATCCCGGCATGTGGGGAAACCCTAAGTCCCAGGCTCCAGCATCAAACTATATCATCACTGCAATTATATTGTTAATGACTGTTATTACAGTATCACATGTCAGGATCTATCTGCTAGCCCCTGAGGGAGGGGGCCAGATCCTTCCTCACCTCTTACACACAGAGGCACAGAGCTCAGCCTGTCTGCCCCAGCCCTTCTGCCTAGAGTCTTTGGAGGCCAGACCCTCTGGCCCAAAGCTCCCCTTTGGGGACATTTCTGTAAGTGACTCCAGGGAGTCAGGCCTCAGGTAATGAAGTACAAGAATGGGAGGCCTACCCAGCTTGCTCCTGGCCTTTAGGAGATAGAAATCAAGCGGCCCTCAGGCCCCCTGGAGTTTCCTCCAGGCTGGGAGTTGCCTTCAAAGTCCACTCCCTTGCCGGGCAGTGAGAGTGGCTGAGGGTGGTGCAGGGACCCACATGTGGAGGCTTGGGGTGGCCCTGGGGCGCTGACTACCTGCCCTCCCGCCCCCAGGGCTGCCCACCATGGAGGTCCGAATTAATGTCTCAAGGCAGCAGGTGGAGAAGGTGTTTGGTCTGGAGGAATACTGGTGCCAGTGCGTGGCGTGGAGCTCCTCGGGCACCACCAAGAGTCAGAAGGCCTACATCCGCATAGCCTGTGAGTCTAGGGCTGGGCCCTGGGGGAGGGTGCATGGCTGGAGGGTGTCACCAGGAGAGGGGACAGTAGGCTTTCTGGAAGAGGGGTCCTGTCAGAAAACCTCACAGCCCTCCCTGGATGGGTGGAGAAAGTGCCTGTGGACACGGCCCAGTCACCCCATGTTCCCCGGGCACCTGGCACTTCCTCTGCGATGCACCATGGCCCCTACAGGACAAGGGACACAGCCAGCCAGGCTGAGCCTGTGTGAGGCCCTCGGGCAGGAGGACATTCTCAATTCCTCTTCCAGATTTGCGCAAGAACTTCGAGCAGGAGCCGCTGGCCAAGGAGGTGTCCCTGGAGCAGGGCATTGTGCTGCCCTGCCGCCCACCGGAGGGTATCCCTCCAGCCGAGGTGAGGGGTCTTCTAGTGCCCACTTCTAGACCGTGGGTCCTGCCCGGTCACTCTGGCAGGGGCCACTCTGGGCAGGGCCAGCATAGGCTGGAAGTACATGGCAGGGCTCCCTCCCCCAGGTGGAGTGGCTCCGGAATGAGGACCTGGTGGACCCATCCTTGGACCCCAATGTATACATCACGCGGGAGCACAGCCTCGTTGTGCGACAGGCCCGCCTTGCTGACACGGCCAACTACACCTGCGTGGCCAAGAACATCGTGGCACGTCGCCGAAGCGCCTCCGCTGCTGTCATCGTCTATGGTGGGCCACCGGGCTCCCTGGTCACAGGGAGAGGCACAGAGGTGCCCCTGGGCAGTGATGTATGGCTGGTGGGGTGAAGAGAAGCCAGGAGGCCAAGGCCAGGCAGACCAGATCGCAGCCTGACCAGGAAGGCTAAGCAAAGGGCTCGCTGTGGCTGCTAGGGAGCCCAGGGGCATGTCTGGGCAAAGGAGTGGGACCGGTTGGGGGTCCTCTGTGGGCAGCGGGCATTGTGCAGAAGGAGATGAGGGACAGGATGGGAATCTAGGAAAGGTGGCAGGCCGTCCCTGCTCCTGAGTCTCCAGGATGGGAATCAGAAGCCACGCAGTCTGGGCACCCCCAGGAGCAGGCAGAGGGAGGGCTCGGGAGTCGCCCCGGGAGAGGCTGGGGTCTGGGCTGCAGGAGCCAGGGTTCAGCCTTGCTGCCGCGAGTGCCCACTGGGAGAAGGGAAAACTGAAGCGAGGGCTGCAGGGCCCAGGGACCAGCAGCACGCACATGGGCTCCCCCAGGCCTTCTCTCTCAGCTCAGCCACAGACCACCCATGTCCAGCTCACAGCCCCTCTGCCCTCACACCCTGTCCCCTGGGCCAGTGTATCTGAGGACGCCCCCGCTCCCTGACCCCAGTCCTTCTCTGTCTGGCCAGTGAACGGTGGGTGGTCGACGTGGACCGAGTGGTCCGTCTGCAGTGCCAGCTGTGGGCGCGGCTGGCAGAAACGGAGCCGGAGCTGCACCAACCCGGCGCCTCTCAACGGGGGCGCTTTCTGTGAGGGACAGAATGTCCAGAAAACAGCCTGCGCCACCCTGTGCCCAGGTACCAGCGGCCGCTGCCTCCCGCATCGTTCCTCACCACGCCATCTCCGTGCCCCGGCTCCATCGCGCCCACCAGCCTGCCCCCCATGGCTCCATCCCACCTGCCCGCCATGCAGGGCCGGGCTCAGTCTGAGGCGGGGATCGGGGTGCAGTGTCTGGTTGCAGTCAGGGCTGATCGGTGCCCAGGCTCAGGGCTCAACATAGGATGTAAGTCACAGGGTGTGAGGTACAGTTTGAGGACAGGGTAGGGCTCAGCCTGGGGCTGCAGAGTCCACCTGTGCCTGGGTTCAGAAGGCTCAGGTAGGACGAGAGCCCTCGCTGCCCCAGGACCAGGACAGCCTCCCTGGTGCGGAGAGAGCCAAGCAGCCCCTGGCATCATCTGTGCCTCCCTGTCATTAGCATGCGTCATCAAGGCCAGCTGGACACTAGGGGGCGTGCGTCATGGGCCTGGCCCTGGCTTTGCACCCATATCCAGGCTGCCTTGCCCTGCCTGGTCTGGATGCCCAGAAGGGCCACACTGGCAGACTGCCTGGGCGGGCTCCCAGGCTGACCACACCATCTCCTCTCTGCCTGTCTGTCTCTCGTCTAGTGGACGGCAGCTGGAGCCCGTGGAGCAAGTGGTCGGCCTGTGGGCTGGACTGCACCCACTGGCGGAGCCGTGAGTGCTCTGACCCAGCGCCCCGCAACGGAGGCGAGGAGTGCCAGGGCGCTGACCTGGACAGCCGCAACTGTACCAGCGACCTCTGCGTACACAGTGAGTCCCCTCTGCCCTGGGGTTCTCTTCTGTTTGTTTCTGGGGAGGTCGGGAATGAGGGAGCTATTCTGCCAAAGGCTGCAGCCTCTCCAGGCTCAGGACCCTCTGGGATGCCCCTCATCCCTAGTATACCTGCACACGGGCCCAGGCACGTCCCACACCTCGCATGCCTCCTGAGACATGCACAGATTTGAACCTTGACTCATGCACACCCATCCGCCCACACTTACCCAAACACCACAGCTTCACATCTGCCTCGTCCCCCAAGTGCACACACAGGTCCTGTGGGGACGCTGGGCTTGTGAGGGCTGTTAATTACAAGGCCATAACTAACAATTAAGGATCTCTGTTGGATTTTTTTCCTCTAGAACGTACCCTCCCCCATTCTTTCAATTAAAAAACTAATTATCTGTGTCAATTCCTTTCTGATGGACATTTCTTCCATTTATGCAAAACCCTTCTAAAATCAATATAGCTTCCTCCAAGCAGTCAATCACCCCCTCTCCAGACCTGCCCCAGGCTGTGGGGAGGCAGACAGAGAGAAGGGCCCCCAAGCCCTGCTCCTGGTCTAGGCACTGACCTGGAACCATGCAGGAGGCAGGCCCCCTGCTCTGGGGATCCTAGGAGTTCACCCCCAGCCCAAACGACCCTTGTCCCAGAAGAGCAGGCAGCAGGTTCAGCCTAGCCACGAGGCACCAGATCACCTGCCCCGGGAAAGTAGCTCTTCCCCTCCTCCATCCTCTGGGCAGCAGATTCAGCTGGGATCTCAAGCCCCTGAGGGATGTGATTTGCTCAGAGTCACATAGCCCAGTAATGGCAAATACAGAGCTGGGATGCACACGCAGAGACTCCGTGCTCCCTGTCTCAGGCATCCTCTGCCTAGCTAGTGCAGATGCCTCGGGGTGAAGACCTCATCCTCCTGGGGTGCAGACTGCTGACCTCTCCTCCCCAGCCTCCTACACCCCTGCCCCCACCAAGGCCGCGCTGTCTCCCGCAGCTGCTTCTGGCCCTGAGGATGTGGCCCTCTATGTGGGCCTCATCGCCGTGGCCGTCTGCCTCCTCCTGCTGCTGCTCGTCCTCATCCTCGTGTATTGCCGGAAGAAGGAGGGGCTGGACTCGGACGTGGCTGACTCGTCCATTCTCACCTCAGGCTTCCAGCCCGTCAGCATCAAGCCCAGCAAAGCAGGTGAGAAGTCCCCTGCCCCCAGCACTCCTGTCCCCGCCCCCATGCCAAGGGCTCCTGTGACAGGGATGCCCTCAGGACCACTGCCTGAGTCTGTCTTTATCCTGCAGACAACCCCCATCTGCTCACCATCCAGCCGGACCTCAGCACCACCACCACCACCTACCAGGGCAGTCTGTGTTCCCGGCAGGATGGTCCCAGCCCCAAGTTCCAGCTCACCAATGGGCACCTGCTCAGCCCCCTGGGTGGTGGCCGCCACACACTGCACCACAGCTCTCCCACCTCTGAGGCCGAGGAGTTTGTCTCCCGCCTCTCCACCCAGTCCTACTTCCGCTCCCTACCCCGAGGCACCAGCAACATGACCTATGGGACCTTCAACTTCCTTGGGGGCCGGCTGATGATCCCTAATACAGGTAGGAAGCACCCCAGGGTGCCCCAAGAGCTCCACTTCCCTCCTGGAGGAGGACAGGACAGCTAGATGTTCCTCCTGTGCCCTTCAGGGTCCTGCGACAGATCAGCAACAAAAGCGGGTGGAGTTTTGGGGAGAACCCAGTCTTGGCTGGCACCGAGGCCAAGGCCAGAGCTGTCTTCCTCCTGTTGCCTGTGGCCACAAGAGAACTGTCCATGCACTTACAGCCAGCCAGCCTACTTGAGCCGGTCTCCATGGGGGCCTGGGGCCCAAAGGTGGGGCAAGCCCCGGCCCCAAGGAACTTGCAGCTGAGCAGGGAGACAACCAAGGGGAAACAGATCAGCACAGTCCTGGGCAGAGGGCATCTTGGAGTCCCCACTCTATCCTGGCTTTCCCGCACCCCCAAACAGAAACTTCCCTGACGAACCCTTTCCATGGCTGCCTTGCAGGAAGTGGCTGCAGCCTCTGGCATGGCTGGCCACTCCCACCTGAAACTCTCAAGTCCCTCAGCTTAGATGGCCCCATGTGCTCCTGGTCTGCTTGTCCCGCTCCAGCTGCCTGTTCTCTAAATGTAGGTGTGCCTGAGCTACCTCCCGGCGCCCTTCTCCCTGAGCGGCCTCGCCCACTCCATGGCTTTAATCGCCGCGTCTGTGCAGATAACTCCCACTCCTCCATCCCCAGCCCGCAGTTCTCCCGGGCGACAGAACTGTACACCCAGCTGCCTCCTGGGCAGCTCCATCTGGATGTCTCACAGCACCTCAGACTCCTGGTGCCTGAAACAGAACCCGTCTCCCACCCTCCCCCAGAGCCTCTCCGCTCCTGGCTTTCCCCAGTTCACAGATCTTCTAGTTGCTCAAGCCAGAAACTTGGGGTCACCTTGACCCCTGATCTTCCTCCCCCGCCCCCGCCAGCTTCAGTCCCTCCTCAACAGCTCCTGCCTCCTCCTGCTCTCGTCCTCCCTTGCTGCCTCTCCTGACACAGGCCACCAAACCCCTTACCTGCTTCCTCACTCTAAACCTTCACTAAATGAAACCAGAGTTGATCATGACCCTCTTGTGCTCGAACCTCGTCTAGGCTCCCCTCTGCCCCCTGTAAAGCCCCCATGACATGGCTGAGAAGTCCTGTCCCCTGCAGGCCAGCTGCTTCTGCCTCTTCCCTCACACACGTCCTTCCACACACGGCAGCCTCCATGGACTTTCAGCCTCCTGGACACACGGTGCTGCCCTTTGCATGCACTCACTCCCTGCCCCTCCCACCAGCTCAGCTGCGACTTCTCTTTTGGGTCCTGGCCTGACAGCTCTTGCTGTCTGTGCCTCACGTCCACACAGATGATAATGAACCCCTCGTGGGGCTGTTAGGATGACAAGGTGAGACGGCATCTGTCAGCTCTTACAGAGACGCAGGCAAACAGTGCAGCCCCGCGCCCCTTGCCCTTTGCTCCCCAGGCAGGGTGGGCGGGCTGCTGCTTCTCCCGCATCCGGTGCTGTGGTTGACTTGTCCTTCTCCCTGCTGGGCTGAGAGCTTCATGAGAGAGGGGTCTGTCGTTTTCCTTCACCGTCCTGAGTACCCAGCGTTAGGATTTGATGAATGAGTATGCAAGTGTGTGTACCTTCCCCATGGAGAGTATTCCTGCGAAGACGTCTGGGATTGTCACCAACACCACAGCCAGTACCGAGGGGCAGTTGGGGGCAGTGAAGGGAGCAGTGGCTGTGAATCTGCAATCTCCCGTGAAACACTGATATCCAGCCCAGTCCCACTCTGAGCTGCCCATGGGGAAGTGTGCATTTGCTTTTGGACTTGGTGGGGTAAAGTCGTGGAGTTCCTCTCCCTCCCCCTGTCCTGAGCCGGGAGCCCCTCCTGATGTAAGGGCTCCCTGCCTGAGGTAGTCCCTGCTCACCACCTCTGGAGTGACTCTCTGGCCCCTACCTTTGCGAGACCCTGCCCCACCGCCTCCCATTGAACCCCTCGCCTCTCGGCACACGCTGATACTGCTCCTCCAAGATGCTGAAGCAGAGGCAAGTCAGCTGGGAGGGCATGCAGCCCAGAAGATAGGTTGTTCAAGACCCACCCCACCTGCCGGGACCATGGCGTGGCAGAGAGTAGCAGGGGCAGTGGAAAGGGGGAGCTAGAGGAGGACAGGAGGGCAGTGGAGGCTCAGGCAGTGGTTCCAGAACCACCGAGTATTTAGCACTGCCTGGGCTAGAGACGCACTGGGGGCCAGAGGGAAAGGGCCTTAAATGCCAGGCCAGGGAGCTGGACTTTACCCCGGAGGCAGGGAAGGTTTTAAGCAAGGAATATCCTGGTCCCACCCAGTGCCTTTCAGCTGACAAGGGAGGTGGGTACAACATACCTTCTGTCCCCGAGTTTTCTGTGCCTGAGCTAGTGAGCCATGCTTTCCCCACCCGGGTTCCCTCAGTTGCTCATGGGGTGCCGCTGACTCAGTTTCATGCCTGTGGGGGTGGCTGGTCAGCATGGCAGTCTCGAGGCCCCTCTGTCCCCAGGCCAGGCTGGCACCAGTCAGTCCTCACAGGGAGGCTCCTGGAGGGGCTATGTGGTGGGGTGTTGGGTACTTTGGCAGTGGGTGAGCCCTGGCCCTCTTCCTGCCGTTCCAGGAATAAGCCTCCTCATCCCCCCAGACGCCATACCCCGAGGGAAGATCTATGAGATCTACCTCACGCTGCACAAGCCGGAAGACGTGAGGTGTGGCCGAGGGCCCTGTGGCTGGGGGTGGGAGGGACCTGCCTGCTGCCTTCGGTCCCCGGAAAGGACCCTGCCCACCCACTGTTGTGCCTGGCCTAAAGAGGGGTTGTGGGGGAGAAGAGCTGTGCCTAAGCCCCATCTGGCTCTGCAGCCCAAGCCCCTGGCCCCTGAGATGCTCTGCCCTGCCCTTGGCCTGGTGTGGGTCACTGACACCTTTCCCTCCCCACCTGTATTTCCCCACTTGAGGTTGCCCCTAGCCGGCTGTCAGACCCTGCTGAGTCCCATCGTTAGCTGTGGACCCCCCGGCGTCCTGCTCACCCGGCCGGTCATCCTGGCTATGGACCACTGTGGGGAGCCCAGCCCCGACAGCTGGAGCCTGCGCCTCAAAAAGCAGTCGTGCGAGGGCAGCTGGGAGGTGAGTGGGTAATCTACCCATGCTCCAGAAGAGAACGTGGGCTAACTGCATGCTCAGCCTGGCCCTCTGCCGCTGGGTGGCCCTGAGCCACGCCCCCACCTCTGCCCAGTCTCCGGCCACTTCTTGTAGCCACGGTTGGCCCCAGGGCTCTGAGGCTGGACAGAACTGACCCGCTGACCCCTGCCCTCAGGATGTGCTGCACCTGGGTGAGGAGGCACCCTCCCACCTCTACTACTGCCAGCTGGAGGCCAGCGCTTGCTACATCTTCACTGAGCAGCTGGGCCGCTTTGCCCTGGTGGGAGAGGCCCTCAGTGTGGCTGCCGCCAAGCGCCTCAAGCTGCTTCTGTTTGCGCCAGTGGCCTGCACCTCCCTCGAGTACAACATCCGGGTGTACTGCCTGCATGACACCCATGATGCACTCAAGGTATTGCCCGCCCCTCACCCCTGCCCCTGGGAGGCCTAGCTGCGCCTGGCCCTGCGGCCTGACTGCCTGGGGGCAGTGGGGAGGGGCCTGAGCTGACCACCTGGGGCACTGCAGGAGGTGGTGCAGCTGGAGAAGCAGCTGGGGGGACAGCTGATCCAGGAGCCTCGGGTCCTGCACTTCAAGGACAGTTACCACAACCTGCGCCTGTCCATCCACGATGTGCCCAGCTCCCTGTGGAAGAGCAAGCTTCTTGTCAGCTACCAGGTGAGGGCCAGGGCCATGGCCAGAGCACAAGGGGACTGGAGTTTGGGCTCACCTGACACCTCCTCTGCACCCCCATCAGGAGATCCCCTTTTATCACATCTGGAACGGCACGCAGCAGTACCTACACTGCACCTTCACCCTGGAGCGTGTCAGCCCCAGCACTAGCGACCTGGCCTGCAAGCTGTGGGTGTGGCAGGTGGAGGGCGATGGGCAGAGCTTCAACATCAACTTCAACATCACCAAGGTGGACGGGAGGGGCTGCAGCACTGCCTTGATGTGCTCCCACTAGCAACTCCCCACTAGCCCCAGAACACTCCCGCCCTGCCTACCCTGCCCCTCACTCTCCCTCCCACCTGTCCCCAAGCCCCACTCCTCCTAGAAACCCCTTGGCAGCTTCCTCCCAGTCTCAGAGGGAGGGAGGCACAGGTGCAAATGGGACTTGGGGAGGGGAGTGAAGGGGACATGGGAGCAGCAGGAGGGGAAACCCTGGAGGTCTTCCCTAAAGAGGTGCTTTGTCCTGGGCCCTAAAGAATGAGCCAGTTTGGCTGCAGCATTAAGGGGAAGAGCATTTCTGGCAGTGGGAGCTGGGCAGCAAGGACGCAGGCTGGGAGGAGAGCTGTGTGTGAGTGTCAGCAGAGGCTGAGGAGAGTGACGTGGAGGGGAGAAGGGCGGAGAGGGAGGGGGCCACAGAGGGCTCTTCTGTTCACTGACTATGTGGCTTTGGGCAGGTCACCATACCTCTGAGCCCCAGTAAGCAGAGCCTTGGCACATGAGAGGTGCCCAGGAAGTGCCAGTGCTCATGCTGCCCCTATGCTCTGGGGGACTTGGGAGCTCCACAGCAGGAGGTGGCAGTGGCCCCAGACTTGGGGAAAGTTCTAACAGGTGCCTCTGTCCCTCCCACCTCCAGGATACAAGGTTTGCTGAGCTGCTGGCTGTGGAGAGTGAAGGGGGGGTCCCAGCCCTGGTGGGCCCCAGTGCCTTCAAGATCCCCTTCCTCATTCGGCAGAAGATCATTTCCAGCCTGGACCCACCCTGTAGCCGGGGTGCCGACTGGCGGACTCTGGCCCAGAAACTCCACCTGGACAGGTGGGCGGGAGGGGGGCAGAGAGGGCCTGCGCAGGCCACTGACAGTGCTGCCCAGGTTGGGGCTGGGGTGGACAGGAGGCCCTGTGGGGCCTGTGCCATATCTACTAGTGGCCGGGGCAGTCAGTGTGTTTGACTTGGGGGAGGCCCTGCCCTGGGGTGGGCCTGGGGGGCAGGAGGTATCAGCTGGGGCCAGGCCAGGCTGCTGACGGTCCCCCTCCTCTCCGCAGCCATCTCAGCTTCTTTGCCTCCAAGCCCAGCCCCACAGCCATGATCCTCAACCTGTGGGAGGCACGGCACTTCCCCAACGGCAACCTCAGCCAGCTGGCTGCAGCAGTGGCTGGACTGGGCCAGCCAGACGCTGGCCTCTTCACAGTGTCGGAGGCCGAGTGCTGAGGCCAGCCAGGCCCAACGCCTACACTCTCACCAGCTTTGGCACCCACCGGGGACAGGCAGAAGCCGGACAGGGGCCCTTCCCCACACCAGGGAGAGCTGCTTGGACAGGCCCCCTCCCGGCCAAAGTTGTCCCTTAACACTGGTCCTTCAGACCCTGCCTGAACTCCCACCTCTCCATGGCCTGCCTGGCCAGGCTGGCACTGCCACCTGCTCACATTCGGCCTCCGCGCCCAGGGTGGGCAGTGCCTAGAGCCTGGGCCGGGCCTAGCCCATCTGTGTGTGTGTATGTGCGTGTGATGCTACCTCTCCTCCCGTCCCTCTCCAGGGGCCCCGCATACACACAGCCATGCACGCACACACTGGGCCTGAGCCAGGGCCCCAGAGCTCCTGCCTGAGCCAGACCTTATGCAAACATTTCTGTGCCTGCTGGGCAGGGGCACGTCTGAGGGGCCCGGCTCCAAGCCTCCAGGACCGAGGGCCACAGCGGGACAGGGGATAGCCCCTGGATTCAGGCACACGACCACCACACGAGCACGTGCCACGCATGCCTCGTGTGCTCATCTCACACGCATCCCCCTCCTGGGTCATGCAGACACACCCCCCCCACCACACACATCTCATGCTGTACACCTGAGGCTGCTCACATCTCACGCCTGGTGGCGGTGCACATTTGCCTCTCACGTGCTGCCCTCTCCACCCATCCAGGGACACCCCATGGCTCCTCCCTGCCCCTGCCCCTCCCCCAGCCTCGAGGTGCCCTGCCCGGCGGGGCCTGTGAATATGCAATGGGAGTCCCGGGCTGTACAATGGCGAGTGTGTGTGGCGTGGCGTGCCCATCCCTAGGGCTGGCTGGTGCCCCACCCGGGGCCTGTCGTGCGAAGCTCGTGTCCTGACTTTGTCTTAAGTGCATTCACGCACTTACACTTGGCCTTATGTACACAGCCTTGCCCGGCCGCCGGGGCGCGTAGGGATTTTATCGGACGTGAATGTAAATAAATTATATATATATATTGCTAACCTGAGTGCTACTTCTCTCGGGGAAAGCCAGGGAGCAAGGCCAAATGGCCACAGAGGGGTCACACGTGGGATGTCCCGGGAGTCTGGGTGGCTGGGCCTGGCTGGGAGACAGGTGGATTCCAGCCTGGGTCCAGCAAGGCTGGGGCTGAGACCTTTCCTCAGCCTGGAGACTTCCTCAGACACGAGTCGACTGTGCTAGGCGGCAGGCAACGGCAGTGACCAAAGCCGCACCTTTGCCAGACCCATCCTCTGACTGCAGGAACGTGACTGCACAGTGAGGGGCCAGCTCACGCACCGTGGCCGCCACCAGGCTGGAGAAGCTGTGAGAGGAGGGCTGAGGTGAGCCCAGGCCGCCAGCCCCGCCTGGCCACACCTCCTTCCCCAGCCCTCGCACCCAGACTCACTGCGGGTGCAGCTTGTAGAGTGTTCCATCCACCCCCACGGACACCGCCAGCTCTTCCAGGCCCCGGTTCTCCCGGATTTTCTCCGCCACGGCAGCTACACCTGCCCCACAGAGCTGGGCAGCCCGCTGGGACACGGCCTGGCAGACCTCTAGCACCATCAGGGTGTCGTCTGAGGTCAGGGGCAGCCCCAGGTCCTCTAGGATGGCTCGGACCTGCCGCAGGGCCAGGCTGTCACTGGGGGCCAGGAAGGAAGAGAGGAGAGAGGCAGGTCATGACTCCCCACTTCATCCTCCAGAGCAGACCTCGACACCACCCAGGCCAGCAGTCCCCAACAGTGGACAGAAAGACTCCCTGGAGTAGGGGAGGCAACGTAGGCCTCAGGCACCTTTCAATCTCAGAGAGGAACTTGGTCTTGAAGATGTCCCTGGTCTGAAGGCGCTGAGTCTGCTGGCCCCGGAAAAGAACGCCAAGGCTGGTTAAATGTAAAAGGATGTGGCGGACGATCTCCCCCAGGTACATGCCGCTGATCATCTTTTCAAACCTGTGTGAACATATGTGTGCACACACGGTAGAAGGCCTCACTGGTCACTGACCCCAGCACTGGTCACAGCCAGCCACCACCGTCTGGGCCAGGCCCACACCTCTGCTTGCCAGGGTTGATGGACGCCTGGTCCACACTTGCGTCAAAGCAGGTGCTAAGCGTGTCCAGAGAGCCATCATCACCAAAGGCACCCCACTCCATGTTGATGCACATGTGACCTGAGTCCCCAGGCACGCCCGCCACATTCCGGAGCTCCTCCATGTAGCAGGCATTGGTGCCAGTTCCTGCAGAGAGGCCAGACAACACGGAAGCCATTTGTGGATGCAGACAAGGACCCTCTGAGCACTTCCCATACTGAGATGGAAAATCCGGGCTCATTCTCTACCTCTCCAACTCCTCATGCCCACAGCCTGTCCCTAGACTTGGTCCTCCTTCCTTCCCAACATCCCTCATGCAGACCCTGCTAGCTCCAAGCTCTGGGGACCTTCACTTCCTTTCCCACCAACGTCACCATCAGTGCAGCCACCATACCACCCCCAAGTGCTCTTACATTGCCCAGCTGTCTTGTTATTCCCCTGGGAGACATGTGATGCCCCCTTCCCTTACCCCTCTTCAGATGAGAGGTCGAAGCTCCCGGGCCAGTCCCTTAATCCAACTAAGAAGTGCTAGGCCAGGAGCGGGGGACACAGAGAAAAATCAAAGATGAGGAGCCCCACCGTCTGGCCAGAGATCAGGCAATGAACAGCCAGCTCTGATGGAGCCTCTGTCCCCCCGTGGAAGCACCAAGGAGAGCATCATGGGAGCCCAGACCATGGGACGAGTCTCTGCTAACAGGGTCAGGAAAGCTACAGAGAGGAAGTGGCTGAAGCCAAGAAGCACAGAAAGGAAAAGGCATTCAGGCAGAGGGCACACCCTGGATAAGGGCGTCTCCTTCTCCCGACACAGCTTCAGCTCCAGGCAGGTGGGCTCCTTACTGGCCACACCTAAAGTTCCTCTGTCCAGCTGTGAATGCACACAGCAACCTGGGCACACCTCTCCCAAGTGCCTAACAGTGCCAGGTCCTGGAGTTCAAAAAGCTCCCCACCAGGAGAGGCCGCCACATGGCTCGTGTTGAGAGACCAGTGCCCAAGGAGCTATGGGATCCCTCCTCCCCCACAGAACCAAATCCTTTCTTTCGGGGCTTTCTTTTCAAATCCCACTCATCCTGGGACCCATTCCTTTCTGATCTTGGCCTTGCTGCTGCCCACATGTAAAATCAAGTCACTCTCTGACTGCCACGTGTTGTTCTGGGCTTAACCCTTACTGAGTGGTCAGTCCTGAGAAGGCAGAGATTTCCTCTTGTTTAATGTGTTTGTGGCTACAGAGTAGGTGCTTAATAAGGACAGAATCTTGGACCGTCTGAAGGACCCTCATTGCTCATTGGTACCCTGCTCCCACCCAGCTCCAAATACCAGGTGTGCACCATGAGCCAGGGACCATGCTAAACTTTGTCCCCTCCCATTTCGTCTCCATGATGCCTTGAGACAGGCATTGCTATTCTTATCTCTATCTTAGAGATGCGGAAACTAAGGCTCTGATGACTTGCCCAAGGTCATACAGGTGGAAACACACAAAGCTAGTATTTCCCCCAAATCTGTACAACTCCAAAGCTCAGATTCATTTATTAGATGGGCAAACTGAGGTCCAAAGAGCTTAAATGGCCATGAGTCAGTCACTGAACTGGACTAAACACCCAAGCTCCAGACTGCCAGCCCAAGAGATTGTTCCAGAGCCCCATTGGGTCAGACAGGAGCAATCCCATATCCCCAACACCAAGGAAACATCTAACCAGAGGAATCAACAGAAGGCAGCAAATTGCCAAGCAGTAGGGGCATGAAAGGGCAGGGCCCTCCTCACCGACAATGAGGCCTATCTCGCAACGGGGGTCCTCATAGCCACAGGACATCATGGTCCCCACCGTGTCATTGACAATAGCAACCACATTCAGCTCCACTGCCTGCACACAAAAGGATGCTGCTAGTTGCTGGGCAACACGGTTGTCACAGCAACCAGAACTGGACCAAGAGGTCTCTACTGCAGAGGGCTCCCCCCTCAAAGTAGGAGACTCTTTGCTCCCTCCAGGCCTGCCACACCCCGCAAAGCACTCCTAGAACAGGCTTCTACCTGTCTGCGCGTGATGGCTTCCCGCAACAGACTCACGACATCTTGGCCCTCACAGTCTGATGCGTTGAAACCCTTGGTCCAGTTCAGGAGGATGCCCTGGGGTGGGACAGAGAGGGAGTGGTAGGAAGCTGGAGGCCCTTTCAGGCTCTCTGCCTCCCCAAAGCCTGCATCCATCACAAGCCTAGGACTTCCACCCTCCCCAAGCACAATTCCTTGCCTACTTTGCTGTATGGTTGAAGGCCTTGCCCTCTGCTTGCTCCCTACTCCCCAGGAGGCTTTTGGTGTGAAAAACCTATTAATAACCATCTAACCTACATTTTCCATTATTAGTTCCAGAATGCCCAGACGGTCAGAGAGTCTGGCCATTTTAAGACATTTGCCCACAAGGAATGGCCCTTTGTAATTGGGTTAGGAATGAACAGAGCTGGTAAAGGAAGTGCTGTGTGTGAGACAGGGGAGGACAGAGAAGGCTTGGAGGCCCAGATGGCAGCAGACCCCGCCTTTCAGAATGAACGCCAAGTTATTCGAGAGGAAAGAATTCTCGGCTTCAGGGATGGAGCCCTGTCAATGGGTGAGTCACCCTTGTGTTCCAAATACAGGTGGAGGAGGAATGGAGAAGTCAGAACCCAGGCCCCTGGGCAGGATGGAGGTGGAGTGCCTGTATTATGAGAAAATGGACATAGAACTTAGTGGCATAGGCTTGACTGTACCTGGAAAGGAGTGCTCTTTTTTCAGTGTGTGCCCTGCGAGGGAGGGGGCAGGGGAGCAGGAATTCGTCTACAGCTGTTGGAAGAAAATTACTGCGCTGCTCAGAGAAGCACAGAGGGTAGGTCTGGAAATCTTTGGGGCAGAAGATTTTAGAAATAGTAACCAACGGCCAGATGCAGAGGCTCACGCCTGTAATCCCAGCACTTTGGGAGGCCAAGGCAGGAGAATCACAAGGTCAGGAATTCAAGACCAGCCTGGCTAACATGGTGAAACCCTGTCTCTACTAAAAATACAAAAATTAGCCGGGCGTGGTGGTACATACACGCCTGTAATCCCAGTACTTGGGAAGCTGAGGCAAGAGAATCGCTTGAACCCATGAGGCAGAGGTTGCAGTGAGCCAAGATCATGCCTCTGCACTCCACCCCAGGCGACAGTGTGAGACTCTGTCTTAAAAAAAAAAAAAAGAGAGATAGTAACCAACATTTCCCTCCAATAATATATCCTATTCTCCCTTTTTTTTTTTTTTCATTGTTCCAGGCTCATTGTCTCAAAAACAGAAAGCAGAGAATGTGATAGAATGAGAGAAAGAACCCATTTGAGAGAGACCAGATGGTGAGTAATAGCCCCTGTGTGGGCTGTTCTTCCTAGTATGGGGAAGGGGAGGCGACGGGGGAAGTCAGACCCAGGTTGTTGATGGCTTCCTGAGACAGGTGTCCTGTGCCCTCCCCTCTGGACTAAATCCCCATTCAGAAGAGATCAGAACAGAGGAGGCCTCTGCCCTCCTTCCCCAGGTAATGCCCAGGAAGGTGTCAAGACTCAAGAGACGAAGTGGCAGAGGGAAGCACCCAGAGAGCAGGGGCTGAGGCATCTCCCTGAGTTCCCCACACATCTGCAAATTCTGCACAGCAAACGCTGCTACAGAGCCAAGGGGAGCCCTGGGGAAGGCAATCCCCACACTGGTTAAGTTTTCACCCCTGAAAAGAGTGTGGACCTAACACAGAAAATTAAATTCAGTTACAGAAAAGTAGTAAGACTATGTTTCTTGCCCCCTCTGGATTTGCACACTGAATCACACCTGCTTCTCACACCTTACAAGGAATAATCAAAAGGTCTGAGCAGGCTTAGCCTGGAGTGGAGGAGCCCAGCAGCCAGAAATGTGGTCCACCGTACCATCCAAAGGACCACCATGTAAGAGAGCAGAGAAAGAGTTGCATATCAGGCTGGGCACAATGGCTCACACCTGTTATCCCAGCACTTTGGGAGGCTGAGGTGAGCGGATCACCTGAGGTCAGGATTTCGAGATCAGCCTGGCCAACACAGCGAAACCCCATCTCTACTAAAAATACAAAAATTAGCCAGGCATGGTGGCATGTGCCTGTAGTCCCAGCTACTTGGGAGGCTGAGGCAGGAGGATTGCTTGAACCTGGGAGGTGGAGGCTGCAGTGAGTAAGCCAAGATCACACTGCTGCACTCCAGCCTGGGCAACAGAGCAAGACTCCATCTCAAAAAGGAAAACCAAGAAGAAGAGTTGCACATCAGAGAGAGGTCAGAGCAGGAGTAGGGGGTGAAAATCACATGGAGGCTGGCTGCAGTAGGTGAGATGAAGCTTTTTAGTGACCACTGGTGTCTAAGAATGCAACAGTTGCATTCAGGGTCAGTGAGCTCTTCGGCAAGAGGCTTTCAAGCAGAAGTTGGGTATACTGAGAGGGACATTCCTGGGGGTTTGGACCAGAGGCCTGGGAGGTATTGTTTTGTGAGGCTTCAGGTATGTGCATTGAGAAGTCCCTCAGCCTTGCGTAAGGACATGCTCAGTAGGCATGCATGTCTCGGCCTGTGCCTGGCATTCTGCCACCCCAGTCAGGCACCCAACACGAAGCCAGTCACTGAGAAGGAAACAAACAAAGGAGGAGAGAGGCCAAAAAGCTCCCAAGCAACCTCAAGGCCCTGCTAGGCAGGAACAAACGCTGGTTCCCGCAGGACCCCGAGGGCCATATACCAGTGCTACAGCTAAAATGGACACTCTGTCCTCTGATCAGCCCCAAACTAGGCCAGACCTTCTCCCAAATGCCTCAGGCCCTAACTCTGGCCATACCATGTCTGGGGAAACTGAGGCTGTGTGCAGGCCCAGCCCAACAGTACTGCCCCCTACCCGGCCTTTTCCCCTGCCTCCTGCCCACTCCATGAAGGGTATGTGGATAGGGTGCCCTTGGCGATCACTTCTCTTGGTCTGCCCTCACCTGATCCAGGCCAAGCTGCTTACATGGGAAGGAGAAGGTAAAACCCAGGGGGAGGCTCTGCCCACTCAGGCCCTGCTTCTGCTGGAAGTCCACAATGCAGTCCACAATGTGATCAAAGAGCTGTGGGGAAGGACAGGTCAGGGGTAGGCACTGCTCAGCCCTCCCCACCTCTGACATCAAGGCTCAGGCTATGGGTACCTGCTGCCCAGAGCCCTGAGCCACACTCTCAGGGATGGAGTAGATCTGACTGGTGATCTGCACACATGTGGTCACACGTACCAGGAGGACACGGAAGTTTGTGCCTCCGAGGTCCAGAGCCAGGAAATCCCCTCGCTCTGTGGAGCAGAGACCCTCAGTGCTAGGACAGGCCTTGTGGCTCCTGCCCCAGCACACACTGTGACCCCCAGGAGCCCATATTTCTGTCCCACACTACTCAGGCCAGGTCCTTACCACTGCCATCAGGCGTGGCCCGGACGTAAGTGGGCAGCATGCGGAGGGAGGAGGCCTCCCCTCGGAGCCCCTTGGCCATGGCCTCCCGCATCTGTGCCTGAACTGCTGCCAGTTGATCGTGGTTCAACCGGAATGGGGCCAGGGTCTCTTCCAGCAGGCGCCGGTGGGCAGCCAAGCGAGCAGCCACGGCAGTCACCATTGCTACTCCCCGGCCACCCCCGTCCGCAGAGGGGATGAAGGAGACATCGCACTCCGGGGCTAGGAGCATCACTGTGCCCTGCAGAATGCTGCAAAACCTACAGATACACACAGGTGTACCTGGCTTGGCCTGGACCCCCAGATACACACAGGTGCACCCAGCTTGGCCCGGGACCCCTGGGGCCTGCTAAAGCCCAAGGCCCATCACTTTTTTTTTTTTTTTAATCTTTTTAGATACCAGGTCTGGCTCTGTCACCCAGGCTAGAGTGCCACAGTGTAAACATGGCTTACTGCAACCTCAAACTCCCAGGCTCCAATGATCCTCCACCTCAGCCTCCCAAAATGCTGGAATTATAGGCATGCACCACCATGACCAGCCTCCCCTATCACTTCAATTCTAAATCTGTTCTGTGCACCAACCATATGCCCCAATGTCCCCATGACCTCCACCCTTGCACATACAAAGGGAAGCATCTTTTTTTTTTTTTTTTTTTTTT
>NW_016107793.1:751401-808314 GCF_001604975.1 Cebus imitator
TTTTAGTAGAGACGGGGTTTCACCATGTTGACCAGGATGGTCTCGATCTCTTGATCTCGTGATCCACCCGCCTCGGCCTCCCAAAGTGCTGGGATTACAGGCTTGAGCCACCGCGCCCGGCCAGGAAGCATCTTTTCTCTCCTTGAACGTCTTCTGGCCTCCCATAGCTCAGCCTGGCCCTCTCTCTCCCTGAGTGCCCTTCATGTCCACTGGCTTGCACACGTGATCCCAGAGTGCCCTCTGGGTGTGTATCACACACGTGTTCATGCCACCTGCTCATATGGACCATGTTTCCACAATACCTGGGGTGCCGCTCACACACTCGGCCTCCAGTGGCCACAGCGACCTGGAGTGTTTGTTGCTCACGGCTGTGCTGGAGGCGGGAGAGAACAGCGGCCAGGGCGGCAGCACAGAGCTGGGCAGCCCGCGTGCACACAGCCGCACACACGCGCTGCACGAGCTCAACATCTGAAGCCTCAGGGCTCAGGCCCAAGTCCTGCAGGATAGCGTGGACACGGGCTGCCCCAGCAGAGGGGCTGGAGAGAACAGAGAACTGGTTTGGGGCTCAGCCCAGAAGCTCTCCATCCCACTAAAGCCCCATGGCTACCTTGGGGACAGAGAATCCTCCCCTTCCCCCAAGCCAAGAATACTCCACTAAGGCGCTGGCTCCCCTACTCACTCCTCCATCTCAGCCACGTGCTCCAGGAGGACGCTGCCTTGGCTCAGCAGGGCAGGGGAGGGGCAGCCACGGAAGAGGACCCCACGTCGGGTCAGGTGAGCCAGCACCAGCCGCACCAGCTCACCAAGGTACAGGCCCCCAATCATCTTCTCAAACCTGCAGGTGGGAAGGGCGGCTGGACAGAGTCTTTTCTAAGGCCTCAGTCTACCTGGCTCTACCTCCAAGAGTTCCCAAAGGAGGATTATTTTCTTGGAAGCCCCCAAACTAGAGGCTCCAGAAGCAACAAATGGTCTCCCAGAGGACAGATGGGTGTATGCCCGGACGCCACTGCCCCCTCTGACGTAGGTTACATTCAGAAGCCTCCTGGAGAGGAAGCAGGACCCAAAGGAAGGCAGAGAGCACTTTGCTCAGCCACCTCCAACCCTCGACCCCCAATCTGTCAGGGCAGGCCAAAGTCAGGAATGGGGAGGGCCAAGGGTTGACAATTCTGGGTTCTAGAATTTTGTGCCCTTCCTTCTTTGCATCTGGCCAGGGCCCCCAGGTTGCTCCCTGGAGACCCTCAGGATGACAGGGAGGGGCCTAAGGGCCTGAGAACAGAGACAGAAGGGGTTGGGAGCAGAGCAGTCATAGACAGGGCCTGGAACCAAAGGTCAGGGCCCCCTGCCAGGCCACCTCTGAGCACCAGGATTCAGGGACTCATGGTCCAGGGTGTGGTCGAAGGCGGTCAGCACTGGCCCCAGTGCCCTATCATCGCTGAAGGAGCCCCACTCGACGCTGACGCAGACGCGGCCCCGGTCTTCATCCAGCACTGCCACGTCCCGCGCCTCCTCCATGTAACACACGTTGGTGCCCGTGTCTGGCAGGGACAACCCTGTCAGGGCCTGCCCGACAGGCAGCGTACCCTCCACCCATCATCACAAATGGTCTGTGGCTCACCTACGACAAGCCCAACCTCACACGGCCTGGCCCCCAGCTCACAGCCCATCATGGTGCCCACTGTGTCATTCACCACAGCAACCACGTTGATGTTGTAAGCCTGGATGATGGAGAGGACAGAGGTCAAGGCTGGCCTGAGTGGCCAGAACAGAGAGCCCGGGGGATGGGCAGGGCTGGGGCCCTGGCTCTGAAGGAGACACACAGAGTCCATGAAATACATGTCTGCATGCCCCACACACTTATGCCACAGATGCTCTGGGCTCCCACCTTTTCCTTCAACCCCACACTCAGTCTCTCTGTAACCCCCACCTCGGGCCCCAGGTCACAGTGATGTCCACCTCAGCAGCTCCCAGGACCAGGATGAGTTTCCTGAGGCTGAGCGCCTCCTTGAAGGCTGTGCCTTGCCAGCCTCACCGTCATCCTGCCTGGCTCCCCGAGCCCATTCCTCCCAGCACTGGCTTCTCACCACAGGGGCTTAGTCCAGACGGATCAGCCTTTCTCCAGCACTCAGACTTCTGAGTGTGGCCTTCTCTGAGACTAGATCTTCCGCCCCAGTCCCAGCCTAAATACCAGGCAAACTCCTCCTTCAAGTCCCTGATCAAACAGCCGGCGCTTCCTCCTTAGTGCTCCCAGAGCTGTCCGTGCACACCTCCTCCAAACGGACAATCTTTTATTAGAATGCTTCCCCCTCTAGACTGTGAAAACCTTGAGGAGAAGGTCAGTCTATTCATGTTTGTTTGCCAAGGGTCCTGAGCATTTATTTGACCTTTCTTAGCCTCAGTGTTTTTTAACCTATACAATGGGAATGGTAGCGTCATGTACCTGAGGTTAAACTGGATGAAGGATGTGAAGAGGAAAGGAAACCAGCTTTCCCAGAAGCCCAGACCCAACACATGTGTGCCAGGCCCAGGCCAACATGGGCAGCCCTCCTGTTATCCCTCCCTCCACTCACCCCCTGCCTCTGAATGGCATCTCTCAGCAGCTGGACCACATCCTGGCCTTCCACACCACTGCACCTAAAACCTTTGGTCCAGGAAATGAGGGTGCTCTGGAGGTAGAGAAGCTGGGTTACTCCGCTGATGGCTTTCATGGGGCTACAGCCACCCTCCATCCATGGTCCCCATGCCCACTCCACCTCACCCTGTCCAAGCCTGTCTGGTGACAAGGGAAAGAGAAGCTGAAGCCAAGCTGCAGACCTTGTTTGCTCACAGGCTGAGCATCCAGGAACTCAGACAAGCAGCGGGCAGCAAAGTCAAATAGCTGTAAGACAGGTGAGGGGCTCAGCCTTGCCCATCTGAGCCCCAGCCACCCTGCCAGGCCCCCAGACCCCAGAGGCTGGGCAGTGAGTGCTTACCTGCTGGCCAGCACCTAGCATCACGTCTTGGGGGATCACAAACTCCTGGCTCCTGGGCTCCACCCTATGCCCCTCAATGCCAGTTAGAGTCACCCACAAAACACGCAGTGAAGCCCCTGTGGCCCCCAACTCCAGCACCACGAAGTCTCCTTGCTCTGGAGGGCAAACAGGTCACAGAAAGGTATGCAGCTGGCAAGACCAGAGCCCTCTGCTCACTCCCCAAATTCCTAAAGCCTGCAAAGTCTGGTCAAGGGGCCACAGAGGTGGGGAACAGGGATAAGGAACATTTCCCTCCCTTAGATCAGTACCCTCTTCCAGGCCTGGCCACGCATCTCAGTCTGTGCTACCCACCAGTGCCATGTGGGGTGGACCCCACATATGTAGGCAGCATCCGGACCGCAGGTACAGGGCTGGCCTGTCCCCTCAGTGCCTGCTCCATGGAACCCAAGAGGCTGGCTTGGATCTGCTGCAGCTGTGCCACTGTCACCTTGAACTGCTGCAGGCAGTCCTGCACCTGGGGAGAAACAGGCCAACATCTGGGAGGAGCGCTGCTGGGCTGGCCAGACTCCCCAGCTCCAACCAAGGCAGAGGCCTGCCCTGCCCAGCCCACTCCTTGGCTCTTCATACACCCTGGCTCTCTTGCCAACAGCCTGCATCCAGCTCTGGCATCTTCAGAAGGCTCTGTCCTGGAAAGAAAACCCACCTTCTTCCTCCTGCCCCATAACCTTACGGCTCCTTCTCAACTCCCTACATCCTCTACCCTCCATCCGCCCACTTTCTTTGAATTCAGGGTTTGGCAAGATCTTCTTCTTGCCGTACCACGAATGATTGCTCTCTGGCTCCCCAGGACCCACAGCAAGAGTCTCTCAGTGAGTTGTTGAGTGAACAAGAGAATAAACAAATGCACAAACAAACCTCAAGTGTTTCCCTCTCCTAACCCACTCTCAGACTCTGCAAAAGCCCAGCTCAGGAGCATTTGGAGACCACACTGCAGAGGATGGTCCTTTCTTCAGTCGGTCATCCTTCCTGAAATATTGCTCAGGCCCACACTCAGCTCCATTCTAAGCACCGTACACACTTAACCAACGAAGTCCTGCTCAGATTCCAGGGTGAAAGACAGAAATTAAGCACAGGAGCATACAGTTTGGTTCCAGTAGTGATGGTGACGATTAAAGGGGGGGAATAGGTAGGAAATTAGAGAGTGACCAGGGTAGAAAGAGGTATTTTTAGACTCAAGGAGGGTTTCTCTGACGAGGTGACCTAAATGTAGAAAGGGAACAAGCCATTTGAAGATCCAGGGGAAGAGCAAGGGGATGGATTTGGGGAAGACAGATCTGGGAGTGGATCAGAGTCTGAAGGGGCAGGAGAGAAGGCAGGGAAGACAGAGGCCAGGACACTCCAGGCTCTCACTCCACCAGAAGCCCAGTAGCTTAATAGCCCCAGGGACCTCACTCCTGTGTGCCAAAACCTCCCCTAGACGACCCTCTCGCCCATCCTTCAAAGCCCCAACAGCCTCCCTGGATTAATTAGAGGGTCACAGCCCAGCAACTCCATCCTCCTCAGGCTCAGACTTTCCAAAGCCCCCACCTCCTATCACACAGGAGTTCCATTTCAATGACTTACTGCCCCCAACTGGACCTTTATCTGTGAAATAACCACTCAGGCACCTGGATCATGAGGCCCCTCCAGGGAGGAGCGGCTGGGAGGAGAGTCTGCCAGTTGAAGGAGATAAGGACAACTCAGTCCCAACTCCTGCTTTAGGAAAAGAATGGGAAACAGATCCCTAAGGAGGCAAATAATCCTAACTGGGGTGCCAGATGTCCAGTTACATGTTTACCTTACAGCACACACTTCCAGCAGCCATGCATGCTAGGAGTGCCCATGCCCACTCTACCTCACCCTGAGACTATCTGGTGACAAGGGGAAGCCAAGCTGAAGCCAAGCTTCAGACGTTTGCTCACAGCCTGCACATCCAGGAACTCAGGCAATGGGCAGCAAAGTCAAAGAGCTGCAGGACAGGCGGAGTCTGAGCCTTGCCCCTCTGAGCGCCAGCCACCCACATGTTAGAAACGTGGAGATGGAGGCTCAGAGAGGGCAGGTTGTCTGCCTGGCCAAGCAGCTCTGAAGAGGTAGGGGAGAATTTGAACCCAGATCTGTCTGACTGCAGAGATGTTTCCACATCAATGTGAAGCTTTATACAAACTAGCAAGTTCCCTTGAAAAGAACCCAAGGCTGATGAAAGTTGCTGGAAAGAAACCCCAGACGATCTAGCTTGAGAAAACTTACACCTGAACCCTCGCACTCCCGTTTTCTGGCTCTGCGGTCCCAGGAAAGTCATACCTCTCTCTGAGCCTCAGTCACCTCTTTGTGGAAAACTGAGAAAATAACAGTACTTGGAAGTCCCCCAATGCCAGGGACTATGTCTTGCTCAAGGCTATATCTCAGGGCCACGAGGAGCACTAGCTGGAAGCAGGATTTGTTGATTGGATGGTTGTGGTGGCATAAGAATTAAAGGCTATAATGAATGTGAAAGTGCAAAGTGCCGCTAGGATGGAAGGGGCGTTTTAGTATTGCTTAATGAAAACAGTAGAGTCATGGACAAGTCAATGGTTTGGGTAAATTGTTTTTCTTCCTTTTCCTCTTGGACACATTGAGATATTCAGGAGGAGAGACTAGGAGACAGCAGAACTGCGGGAAAGACAGAAGGGCCTCCCTGGCAGATCCTGGTGAGGCACACACAAGCCAGGAGAAGCTATTGAAGCCACTCCCGACATCCCAGGAGGAGCTGGGAGAGACCTCAGCCAGGAGAGCAAGGAGAAGGTCATTAGAGAGCGTGTGAAGTCCAATGTGGTTTCAACACTGGCTCTTGTCACCAACTTGCTGGCCTAGGCCCATCACCTCACCTCTCTGAGCAAGTGACCCCTCTATCTAGCAGGAACAATAGTACCCACTTCTCAGAGATGCCATGAGGACTGAGAAGACAGCAACCCTGAAATGGAGGAACAGTGTTACAAGTAGGAGGTGCTCAGTGGAACACGGGTTCCCTTTCCTCAGTGCACGAAGCACAACCAGCCTGAGGAGCCTGACTCCATACCCTCTCTGATGACAAAGAGGAACCTGGGGGAAGGAGTTGGGAAGGGCCTCTGAGATAGGGCTGGGAACCAACCACACATGGTTAACTAACGTTTTCTCAACCTAAGGCTGTGGTAAGGGGAGAACAGGGTAAGGCCTGTGGTGCCGAGGGGGGAGCCCGGGACCGAGGGAAATTTGGTGTCCCTGTGAAGTCTCCCAAAGCCAAAGGGAATTCTTTCAACTGCAGGTATATGTGATGGACCCAGCAGGGCAGATGTGAGCCCGCACAGGAGTGTCCTCAGGGAGGGACAAGAAGTGAGGGAGGAGATGGCGGCAGGCCCTAGGGCAAGTACTCGCCGGGCAGGCACTATGGTGCAGTCACTGCTCACTTCTGAGGCTCAGCTGTGGCTGTCGGTTGGACATAGGAGAACTGTCTGCAGCAGGGTCTAGGGTACAGGTTGGACAAGGGAGAAGTGGGAGCATGAAATGCAGCAAGGGGTAATGCAGCCACAATCTGGGCAACAAGCCTAGTCAAGTGGATGACAGAACATGACAGAAAACTAAAGAAACTGCAGAGAATGAGTCAAAAATACTTCAGTCAGCACCTCCTCTATGCAAGTTCTTTTTTTTTTGTTTTTTCAAAATGGAGTTTTGCTCTTGTTGCCCAGGCTGGAGTGCAGTGGCACAATCTCAGCTCACTACAACCTCTGCCTCTTGGATTCAAGCTATTCTACTGCCTCAGCCTCCCGAATAGCTGAGATTACAGGTGCCTGCCACCACGTCTGGCTAATTTTTGTATTTTTAGTAGATACGGGGTTTCACCATGTTGGCCAGGCTGGTCTTAAACTCCTGACCTCAGGTGATGCATCTGCCTTGGTCTCCCAAAGTGCTGGTATTACAGGCATGAGCCACTGCACCCAGCCACATGAAAGTCCTTTAGCTCCATTAGTCTTCGTGGGTGGGGAGTGTTAGACTTCATTTTCCTCCATTTTACTGATTAGGAAACAGATACTAAGAGACATGAAATGGATTACACAAGGGTTTCCTGCAAAAGGGCGTGGTATGTGACAGCTTCTAAATCTTGGTCAAGATGACAGAGAAAGGAGAAACTCGCATCTGAGCAAGCCTGAGGCATGAGTTTGGCACTAAAATCATCTGTGTGCCTGACTGTAGTGGCTACATTGAGGAAGACATGCAGGAGGAACTGAAGTGGGAAAGAAACGGTCTCAAAAACACAGGTTTTGACCAGATAACCCTGGGAAGGTCCACTCTAGACTGTGTCAACCCACTTGGGGCAGGAGCAGCACCTGTGTGTCAAGGTGGCAAAAATGATATGTTTGGAGCTGAAACACCTCAGCTCAAGCTCCTCTCATGTCTTAAACTCAAGTCATATCACTTCTTTCTGCCACTTTTCATCACTATTAGTAACATGATCATCTCAACCTTGCAGTTGTTTGGAGCCTGAAAGGAGATTGTTACCACCTCAGCTATGAAAAGCTTTGTAAAGTGGAAAGGGGCTGCATGGGCGAGAGCCCAGGGCCCCATGGCAGCTTCAGTCACGCTGCTCTTGACAGCCTTGAACAAGCATGAAACAGGGACCCAGTGCTGAACTTACCAGCTCTGAGCTGTCTGAGGGCCGGGGCAAGCCCTCCTCAGGGCAACTCAGGGCTTCTTCCCCCTGCTGCAACCCTTCAGACCCAATGGAGTCCATGAACTTCCACAGTGGAGGCTGGCCACCTATGGGAGAAAAGGGACAACCTGGGTCAACCACTTACTCTATAGGTCCTAGGAGTCTGTAACCCAGACCAATTTCCTTTCTTCTGAAGGGGACCAGGGAGGAAATTGGGGGCAGAATTCAGAACCTCCAACCATCAAAGATCCTGTAGCAGTCAACCAGAAGGCCCTTGTTTTTCAGAAGCACGCATAACAAAAGAGCACCGGAAAGGCTGATTTCAGTCCAAATGCCATTCATTAATTCTCTCAATTCATTCACATTCACTAGTTCCTGATGCCTGCTATGCTGGATGTTGCGATACAGACAAAGCAGACCTAGGCCCTGCCCTCAGGGACCTCATAGTCTCATCAACAATCACAGTATGATTAGCACAGGCAGTGGGAGAGATGGCCACGGGCAATAGATGGACATGCTGCTGTGGTTGGGCAGTCAGGGACATGCTAGCGGCTTGGAACAAAGAAAGAACCAAAGATCTGACAGAGAAGCAGGGAGGCTGGATAGGGACAGCCATTATCCCAGGCTAAGGCACATGAATTTTCATCCTGAAGGCAACAGGGGTCATGGACAGGGGTGGGTATTCCACTAGTGACATGACCTTGAGCAGGTCATTTATGACTTCTTTGAATTTCAGCTTCCATCTGTAAAACAGGCAGAAATAATATCTACTCTCACAAGGTTGTTGTGAGCACTAAATAGAGTAACACCTGGGGAAGTGCTTTATGAAATGTGATGTACAACATAAACATCAAGTGGGCGTTGATGGCGCAGTGGTGCAGAGCAGAAAGAGGCTGGTGCTCAGAGGTGGGGACCCGGCTCTTCACAAGGCAGCTGGACCACAACTCTCAACCTCGAGGTTTAATCTTCATCTGCGAAATGGAACCAACATATATCAAAGGGCTTTGTGGTGCATATGAGATAATGAAAGCAAAATAACTTGGCGGGGCACCGTGGCTCATGCTTGTAATGCCAGTACTTTGGGAGGCCGAGACGGGTGGATCACCTGAGGTCAGGAGTTCAAGACCAGCCTGGCCAACATGACAAAACCCCATCTCTACTAAAAATATAAAAATTAGTCAGGTGTGGTGGTGGGCGCCTGTAATCCTAGCTCCTTAGGAGGCTGAGACAAGAGATTCACTTGAACCCAGGAGGCAGAGGTTGCAGTGAGTAGAGATAGGGAGCCACTACACTCCAGCCTGGGTGACAGAGCAAGACTCCATCTCAAAAAAAAAAAAAAAAACTTGCTTAGATGTGCATTCAGATTTACGTAGCTGAATCTGAACCAAAACCCTATGAGTCTCAATTTCCTCTTCTAACATGCAAGCTAAGTTCTTGTGAGGATTGAAGGAGTTAATGGTCCTTTGCATACTGTAAAGAACTGTAGAAATGTCAGCTATTTTGCTCATCTGAGCAGGAGGTGGTATTGCTGTTCAGTAGTCCCAAGTGAGCCCTCCATGATTCAGGTGCTCTTTAGGGGTGGAGGAAAAGGGAAACACAGTGGAGGGCCCAATATGGAAAGAGACATCTGTCCACGGAATCACTTCATCTCTCTTCCTTCCCACAGCAAAACTGCTGGAAATATAGTACCTTCCCACCCCAGCAATCCCCTCCTCGCCTTCTCCCATTACTCTCACTAATTTGCCCTCCACTAGACTCCTAACTCCCTAATCCAGAGCCTTTTCCTCAGTCCCCACCTTTACTGCCCTCTCTCAGACATGCAAATCCACTAGTCATTCTCTTTGCTGCAAAACTCCCCCTGTCCTTAGCTTTCACAGCCAGTCTCTCCTAGGTCTCCTTCCTGAGTCTCTCATAGTCTTCATCAGTAACTTATCTTCCTTTAGACAATGGGGTTCCCAAGTTTCTGGTCATGCCCTCCCTCTGCATTCCCTTTATCTCACCCTTTCCCAAGCTTTCATTAACAGCTACGTTAGGGCTCCCCAATCTACCTTTGGCTTGAGCCAAATCCTAAATCCCAATGGTCTGTTAGACATCACTAACTGGATGGTGGAGAAATTCCTCCTCAAATTCAACAAAGCCACATTCATTTTTCCATCAGTTTTCCCCCACAAAGCTCTTCTGTTCTCCACCTTGACTGGAGGCATCGCAGTGTGCTCACACACGGCCATTCAGGTTGCCTGTGCACATCCTGACCCTCAACTCCTCTATGCAATTGGATCTCAGGCTGAGAGTTCTCCTTTGCGTCCCCTCCTCCCCATTCCCACAGCCACTGAACCAGATCATCGGCCTGATTATTACAACAGCTTCCTGATACCTCTGCTTCTAGTTTCTTCACCTCTGCACTCATGGCCAGTACAGAGTCTGGCATATGTGCTAACGTACCTTTCTAAAACCGGAAGCAAGGGGAGTGGGGAGTTTTCTCTTATTTAATAAAACAACAAATCAGCTTCTGATAAATCATCCCCAAACCACGCATACCTATGCTCTTTCCAAATCCATCAGACAGGGATGTGAAATGCTTGTTCTATGCTACGGGTCTATTTCAAGGATAAAATGAAGTAACTGGGGCAATTACCTTTGTTAAGAAAGAAGGGCTACACACGTGGCCTTCTCCTTTCAAGGCCTAGGTAGCTCATTCATTCATTCACTCACTCATTCATTCCCTCATCCATTGGATATTTATTCAGCATTTTTACATGACAGAATCTGTGAAGTAACCCCCAAGTAGCCTTAATATGTATATGGTAGGTACATGTATTCAGCTCTGTCTCTTCCAACTGGGATTCCTTGTGGGGAGGGATGTGTCTCCTTCACTGCAGTATCCCCAGAGCCCAGCCTAGGGTCTGCACATGTTTGACTAAGGGACTCTTGGCTTTCCTTAGCTCAATGGGCTACCTGAAGTGAGTTTTCCTTCTGAAAAGTACCCCAAGGACCTCTGCTGATGTTGGGAGCTGCCATTAAGAACCAGCTGGCAAGCTGGATGCGGTGGCTCACACCTGTAATCCCAGCACTTTGGGAGGCTGAGGCGGGCAGATTATTTGAGCCAGGAATTTGAGACTAGCCTGGGCAACATGGCAAAAACCCATCTTTACAAAAATAAAAAAATTAGCTGGGTGTGGTGGTGTACGCCTGTAGTCTCAGCTACTGGGAGACTGAGACAGGAGGATCACTTGAGCCCAGGAGGTTGAGGCTACAGTGAGCCCTGACTGTGCCACTGCACTCCAGTCTGGGTGACAGAAAGAGACTTCGTCTCAAAAACAAATTAAGGGAACCAGCTGGCTTAATCTTTCCAGTGTCCATTTCCCCTAGTGTGAGCCAAACAGGAGGGATGAGGACAAGACAGCTTTGGAAGGAGCAGGCAGTAATTAGACAGAGGCGCTTACCTGGAACACACAGAAGCTGGTCACTCTCCTCAGGTCTGAGCTCGTCTGGCAATGTGAGGCACCCCAATGTACCCAAAAGTGACACTGTGCCAAAAAGTGACACTCAGGGATGACCCGAGTTATAATATCCTCAAACCCCACCCTTTTCCTCCACCACCACTTACCAAACATCAGTTAATTCAGGAAGCTGTACTTCCTTCCAAGCCTGCCCTAAGAGTAGCCCAGGCTAGGCAAGGCTGTGGTGAAAACTTGCAAGATGACCACAGCAAAGTTGAGCCTTGGTCTGAGTCTAAGATTGTGGGACATTATCTCTACAATGCTGAGGGCTCTGTTTATTTTGTAAATGAGTTTTGAGGTGGTGGCTCACCCCTGGAAGGAGCTGGAGGCACCTAGCCCAGGAAAGTTATGGTAAGTACTTCTGAGCAAGAGGCAATGTGGGAGCACAACAGAAAGTGGCTGACTCTGCCCAAGAGTGGGCAGGGCTAGCTGAGGAAGCTGAGCCTTGAAGAAAGAACAGCAGTATGATGATAGAAGTGGTCCTTGACAAAGTGGAGAGCACATACAAAACCATGAATCACACACACACAGGTGCCTTCATGGAATGAGGTGCAGCTCCAGGCACCTGAAGAGGATACATGAAGGTGGGGATACATGGTGGGAGAGGTGACAGATGAGGAGGTGACAGACTGTGGAGTCTAGCCTTTAGTCTGTAGGCCAAGCAAGGAGAATAGTTTCACATGGCAGGTCTTCTCTACTGAAGAAGGGGAATCTTAGGCTGTTGTGGAGCTATTGGCCAATAAGCTCTTTTTCTGCAGAAATTTCTCCTCAAAGGCACAGAACCTTGGAGCACCAATGCAGGATACTAGACAGCCTGCAACAATCTTTGTTGAAGGCAAATTGGTGGATACACACTCTAAAGCTTCAGGCTGCCTCATCAGCAGTAACCTTATCATTATCCACAGATAGTACGAGGCCTCCACATCAGGATGGAGACCAGGGACAGTAGCTCCTCCATCAGTTGTGGCATGGTGAGGCCTGGAAACATGCCAAACGTCAGTCCTGCTGTGCTGTTTACGGGGTACCAACCAGGCATATAGTCTGTGAAAGATAGGGAAGTGGGGGATGGGGCGGCAGAGGGTAGAATGCCTGTCACCCACAACATAGCATCCTGCCTAGCCTGGGATCCCAGTCCCTCTCAACTTTGTTCAGCTGGGAGAGGAGAATTTGGAGCTGAATATGAAAGGCCCAGCTGTGATTCATGCTGACAGCCTGCAATTTCTTGAGCCAGGGTGAGGATATGCCCCCAACAAGCATTGTCAGGGCTCTTCATCTGTGTTTCTGGAAGGTCTGTATCCAGACCCCAGGAGCAGGGGTCCTGGTCCCCTAGTCATAATGCCAAGGAAAGTCTGGGTCAAGGTCAGTGGAGGGAGGACGGCTGAGCTTGAGTTCTGTGAGCAGCTGGGACAGCCTGGCTGTAGCAGAGGCACTGCAGCTGCCAGTGGTTCTCTTCAGAAACCAGATGGCCCCTGACCAACAAAAGGAAGGACAAGTCCTGACAAGGTTCCCTCATAGCCCCTTAGTGCCAATCTCCAACTATACAGATAGAGCTAAGGAATGAGGATAGGCAGTTCACTGGGGGAGAGGTGGGCACAACCAGAGCACTGCCGACGGGCTGGGAGGTCAGGCCTTCCCTCTGAGCTTGCTCACAGGCTTGCTTCTCACCACCCACAGTCCCCAGCCAGGCACACAGATCCTCAATACGCTCCCCCACGATTTGCTCCACACCCTTTATACTGTGGATGTGCCTTGCAGCTCTCCTACACACATCAAGCTACTTCTAACTATCGTGTCTTTGTGATGACGTGTCTAGAATGGCCCTTGCTTTGTCCTCTCCCACCTTTTCACCTAAATTTTCCTCATCCCTTAAATTATAGTCAATGGGGAGCCCTTCCTGAAAAGCTTCTCCTGGCCGACCCCATTTGAGTGTGGTCTGCTTATTGATTCTGTATTATCTTGGATGTTCTTGTATCACTGCATTTATATCTGTTTATTAAAGGCATCTGCTTATGTGTCCATCTTCCCCATTGTACTGTGGGTTCCCAGAGAATGTTTCTTATTCACCTGTACAGCCTCAGAGCACAGTTCTATATTTGGTAAAGAACAAATCTCAATTAATTTTTGTTAAATTAAAGAGCCTTCCCACAACTTCAACAGTCCAGGGCTGGCCGGGTGCGGTGGCTCAATCCTGTAATCCCAGCACTCTGGGAGGCCGAGGCAGGTGGATCACTTGAGGTCAGGAGTTCAAGACCAGCCTGGGCAACATGGTGAAACCCAATCTCTTCTAAAAATACAAAAGTTAGCTGGGCGTGGTGGTGTGCACCTGTAATCCCAGCTACTTGGGATGCTGAGGCAGGAGAATCGCTTGAATCGGGGAAGCAGGGGTGGCAGTGAGCCGAGATCACGCCACTGCACTCCAGCCTGGGTGACAAGAGGAAGCCTCACAAAAAAAAAAAGTCCATGGCTTTTGAAACAGAGAGGAAATAAGTACTATCTTCCTGGTGCATATGGTTTCAGCAGTCTTTCACTCGTCCATCTTTCCACTGACAACTACCAACCCTCTCATCCACTCACTACCTGCCTTCCCCTCCCCAAATTCCCATCTGCTAACTTTAGGCCACAGCTACCCTGCCTCACAGGCAAAAATGAGCTGATCCAAACCTGAAATTTCCCGTGAGTCATTAGTTTTGTGACTGAAATGGAAAGTAGGAAGTAGTGTGGTATAGTACAGAGAGCTTCAGCTTTGGGGTAGTACAGACCTGGGTTCAAAATCCCATCCCATTACCAACTGAATGACATTAGGCAAATCTCTTCACTTCTCTGAGCCTCGGTTTTCCTTGTATAAAACATGGAGATGAATTTCTTCATAGGATTTGCTTTACATTACATCCCCCCAGAAGCAGACCTAATTTGAATGCAAATAACTTTATTCAGGAAGTGATCCAGGGTAGGGCCAGGATTAGGGCAATGCAAGTGACATGCCTAGGGTAAAGAAAGTAAAGAGACCCTCTCAGGTTCACACAGGTGACAACCTAGCACTTAGATGAACCCAAGAATAAAGGCTCCTCACCCTAGGTCCAGTCCTGATCCAGAAAACACAGAAGAGGAGCTGGAAGCCAGGTAGGAAGAGAAAGAAGTCAACAAAGTGATGTAATATTACCAGGAGCTTACAGAGGTTCACTCCCACAGGGAAAACTGACAGGTAGAATGTGCCTTAGAGTTGTCTCTCCTTAAGTGAGGAAGCTGGGGTATTTATCCTACCACTTCCACTGGCTGAGAGCCGCCCCAGGGGCACTAATTCTCTGGCACTCCCAGCTTGTGTCAAAACAAACCAAGAGAAGTTCTCAGGCGAAGAGTCTCAGGTTCTTGCAATAGGATTCTGTGGGTATATAGCAGAATGGTGAGTGCTGGGGGGAAATGGGCCAGGCACAACCTCTGCTGGGGCTGCTATAAGGACTGAATGAAAAACACAACTATAGTGCCTTACAAAGAGAAGTCCTCCTCTATCTCTTCTAATTTATGGCAATAGCTCGTGAAGTTCATGGAGCTTCCCAGCTCTCCATGAGTTGGCAGCACCAGCAGAACAGTTGTTTGTCAACTTTCAGAAGTAAAAGAAATCCAGGGGCCCTAGGAGAGCCTAGATGCCCAGGACCCAAGTTTCCTGTGGAAGCCTGAAGGTTGGTGGAGCCAGAGTAGTCCCTCCTGAGTACATACTCCTCTGAAAACTGCCTCCTCTTGCATCTGCACCCCGCCCCCAGCCTTCCACCCCTTAGTGCAACATCATTTGTGACACATAGACTAGCATCACATTAATAACAACTGCTGCCATTAATTCATTCTTCTAGGTGAAGACACTGTGCTAGAATCTTTATGCACATTATGGTAATCCTTAGAACCCTGTTAGTATGATTTTACCAGATCTCAGAGGCTAACTCTTTATCAGAAGCAGGGTGCGGATGTAGGCTGATCTCACATATTTGCCACTTTGTCTCTTCATTCTTTCACTAATGCTCCTCTCACAGGATCACAGGATGCGGGCAAATAAGACTGTTTTAGGGAGGTGACAGGGGCAGCGAGTAGCTGTTCTTCCTTTGACTCCCCATTAGCTAATAATTAAGTCTATGGTTCCTGGTCTGGCTGATCCAGACCCTCCTGCCATTGACTCATGTTTTAGGGAGACTGCTCAATTTTAAGCTAAATTATTCACTTTCCAGAAGTAGCCCTTTCCCTTTTCTTATCTTCAAGCAAACAGATACACACACTATCCCGTTTACAGAGCTCTGCCTCCAATAAATTGCCATTTAATGAGACAGAAAACAAGCGAGAGTTAAGCTTATGAGACATAGCTGATAAACTACTTTTCACTAGAAGGAAAACAGGAAAATAATACTGGAGTCAAAATATAGCATTTTCTTTAGGAACGAAGAGTAAGGGCACTGTGGCCTTACTGCCGTGGACAAAAAGTGGCTTACTTGTTCCTCTAAGCCTTTGTTTCCTCATCTGAAAACTGAGATAATACCTACCCCAGAGGGCTGCTATGAGGATTAAATGAAGGCCATATACATTGCCTGTGAGATAAGGGCAAAAACAGAAGCCTAAGCACTTCTATCTTATAGAGAAGCCACCTGGGCCCTGGGAAGAGGTGTAATTCTCAAAACTTATTGTACTGCGGTTCTCAGAGGTGTTAAGGGTAAAAATTTCCACTGCTACCCCCTGCCCCTTGCAGCAAACCGCTAACTTTAGCTTCTGTACAGACAGCTTGCCTTGCACACCCCTGGGTCCCCCTGAATAAGGATGTGGTTTTGCAGTTTAAATGCCCTGCTCCCCCTGAGCTCGGGGCCACGGGTTGGAGAGACATGAGTCCTCTGTGGCCACCGGCAATAAAGACCCTGCAATTTGGCATAGTTTTGTCTTGCTGTTGATTTTCTGCTCGCTCAGGTGCTACATCTGGAGGCCCCAGTGAGATTTCCTTTCTCCCTCCATCACCAGACAAAAGCCGTCTCAGAGCCTCAGCCGGGCGGTTGCCCCCGCCCCAGGGATCCCTAGGGGAGGCGCCCCCTGAGACGTTCCAGGGCCCCAGGGTTCAGGCCCCATGGCAACTGTGTCACCATGCTGCCAACGTTCACCCAAAATTCTTCAGGGTCCTGGGAACCTCCGGAGGTAAGTCTGTTCTGGAATCTGGGGACTAGTCCATTGGTATCTGTAGCCTGAGTCAGGGGACTGGAAGTGGTCACTGCAACTCTGACCCCAGCAAGCCTCCCCGAGACATCACCTGAGGCTCTGGCATCTGGTAGCTAGTATAGTGGGTATCAACATTTGGTTGTTTTCTGTAACCTCTGTGTGAGTGTGAGAGTGAATGTGTATATATGTAGTCCCACGGCCAGTAGGCTACAGGATTTGTGAGGGCCTTCACCCACGATTCCACAGGAGCGTCATAAGGCGTAATGGTAATTCACCTCAGAACCAAAAATTCTGAGGTGACCAGGCCCGGGGTTTATACGGGTACACCTTAGCCAAGACGTCCTGAAATATCCCTCCGGGAACGTGGCCAGGCAGGCATCAGACTGGTCTCCCATCTAGGGGGGCACCCATTCTTTGTCTGTCCATCTTATATGTGGTTCTGTCTATATTGTAGATTCACCAGTTTTGTTGGACTTTTGTTGGCTAATATACAGTGGTTCAGGCCTGCTTCCCTTGAGGTAGAAAACATTTTACAGTGGCTGACGGACCACTGGCTGCAGGGGACCTTTACTGAATTTATGCCCTTGAAAATAACTCTGTTCTCTTTCCTTTTCCTATTCCTTTTCTATAATTGAGGCCTCACTTTTCCTTTTCTCATTCTTCCTTTTCTTCCATGTCCGGGAGAAGATTCTGTCCTCAACGACTCGGATGTAGTTTCTTTGGAGTCTTGGGAAATCAAATCCTAGGTAAAAAGCTGCCAGCTCTTCTTTTCTGATTAGAATGGGAAAGGAGTAGCTATCTATTCTGTCAAAAAAAACATTCAATGTTGTTACCAGCGTTGCCCAATCCTACATCATGAGTCTATATATTGGCACCATCCTGACTGTTGGGAGGTTGGATGTCATGGCCTACTAGAAACTGATTGGCAAAGATTTTATACCCTCTATAAAGTGTGGTGGATTCAAAATTCTCAACCAGTAGATCTCTTAGTCCACCTATTTTGTCACTTCCCAACCTTCCCAAAGCCTCTGACTGCCAGGATATACATAAAAGAGAATTATGCCCAAGCGGCATTAAATCTTCACCGGGCTTACTACTGCCAGTTGTGGCTAAATAGTGGGGAGCCATATACATTTCCTTGGCCTCTACCACCTGTCCCCTTGGCCCGGACTAGAGATAGACCCATCAACTTAACAGTCTTTTCTTTACAAGACCTAGCAGTGGAAGCATTGCTAAACCCAATACTAGAACGGGCACAATTTGAATTCGAGGCTTTCCAGAATTGGCTATACCATAAAAGCAGAAAAGCCCAGGTGGTTATTGGGGAATGTAAGAGAAGGTGACGAAAATGGGTTCATCACACTCCCAACCCTGCACCCCCCTCCAGTGCATGACAGTAAATTTTAAGGCAGTGTTTTCTGGTCAGTATGGCATTAAATTAACCCCCAAAAAACTTCGTACCCTCTGTGAATTAGAATGGCCATCATTTGGATTGGGGTGGCCAGATATGGGAAACTATGACCCAAAAATAACCCAGGCCACCTGGAATGTTGTAACAGGTTCCCCAGGCCACCCTGATCAATTCCCCTACATTGATCAATGATTAAGTTTAGTCCAGCAGCCCCCCGCTGGCTGAATCGTTGCATCAAACAGGCTGTGCTACAAGCTATGATAGCAACCCCAGGCCCAAAAAAACCACCCTCAGCACCAACTATACTCCCTAGTTTGGCAGAAGACCAAGAGTTACCTCCACCTTATTCTAGGCCCCCTGAGAAAAGGGGCCAATACCCCACTCCGGACAGTACTAGTAGCCAGCCCTTATCCCCTTTACATACCTGAAGTGGGACCCCACATCCCCCAGCTGTCCTTCCTCTCAGGGAGGCACCCCCTTCATGGGACAGTGACAGGGGCCGGCCATTTTTTGTCCATATCCCTTTCTCCTCAAGTGATTTGTACAGTTGGAAGACTCAACACCCTCCATTCTCTTGAGAGGCCCCAGGTGCTCACAGGGCTCCTGGAATCTGTTTTACAAACCCATCGTCCCACACAGGATGACTGTCAACAATTATTCCTAATCCTCTTCACCACTGAAGAAAGGAGTAGGATTAGGCAGAAGGTCTTAAAGTCTATCATAGGTCTCCAGAGAGGTATGGTGGAGGAAAACCAGGGCTGAATTAATGAAATATTCCCTTGCACCCGACCCCAATGGGACCCAAACACTTTGGCGGGTCTGCAGGCTTTGAACAATTTTCATGGGTATCTATTAGAGGGGGTTAGGAAAGCGGCTCATAAGCCCACTAACCTCTCCAAGGTAGGGACCATAACTCAGGGTCCACAGGAGTCGCCGGCTGCTTTCCTTGAGCGCCTGCAAGATGCATATCGCACCTACACTCCTAATGACCCTGAGGCTTTAGAAAACCAGCGGGCCATCAATCTGGCTTTTGTCTCCCAGTCCGCCCCAGATATCAGGAAAAAGTTACAAAGGTTGGAAGGATTCCAAGGAATGAATTTAACTCAATTGTGGGAAATTGCCCAAAAAGTTTTTAATAATAGGAATACCTCAGAGGAGAGGCAGGATAAGAGAGTTACTAAAGCAATAACAGCAGCTCTTCAGGAAACCCAAGTTATTCCACGGGGACCAAGGCCCCGGTCAAGTGACCCCACAGGGGGCCCTCGGGGGGTCCCCGGCCCTGGCTTAGAAATAACCAGTACGCATTCTGCTGACAGGAAGGTCATTGGAAAAATAAATGCCCCGAGAGGAAAAGGCAAGACACAGCTCAGGAAAGGCAGCCACGAGCCATTCTCAATTTACAGAGCCAGAAATGACAGGGCTGGGGCTCTTACTTAAGCCCCCAGGAGCCCGAGGTCACTTTAAAGATTGGGGGCACACCTGTCAGCTTCTTAGTAGACACCGGGGCAGCTCATTCAGTCCTTACTCAGCCTCTGGGACCACTAGCCAGTAGAAAAACAATTATTCAAGGGGCCACAGGAAAAACCACAACAAGCCCTTGGACCACCAACCAACTTGTTGATCTGGGGAACGGCACTGTCACCCACTCCTTTTTAGTTATTCCAGAATGTCCATACCCCCTCTTAGGACAGGACTTACTCTACAAACTTCAAGCAAACATTTCTTTTTGTGAGAGTCAAGCTTGCCTCTCAATTCCTCCTCGTTAGGCATCAGGGCCACCCCAGCAAATCCTCATCACCTGTGCCCTGTCAGACGAGTATCTCTTGCAGGAAACCTTATCCTCAGAAACAGACCAACCACCAATATCAGACCTCCTCCGCCTGTTCCAAGAAAGCATACCTGGAGTCTGGGCTGAAACAAATTCTCCAGGCTTGGCAAATCACCGTACCCCAGTTGTAGTCCAGCTATTGGCAACAGCAACTCCAGTTCAGGTACGACAATATCCCATGGGCCAAGAAGCCAGATGGGGAATTACTCCACATATATCCAGGCTCCTAGAAGGAGGAATCCTTATTGTTTGTCAGTCCCTCTGAAATACTCCCTTGTTCCCTGTCTTGGAACCAGGCACAAAGGACTATTGATCTGTGCAGGACTTAAGGGAAGTAAACAAACGAGTGGAAGCTGTCCACCCAACGGTCCCAAATCCGTACACCCTCCTAAGTCTCTTGGGCCCAGAGCACCACCATCATACTGTTCTGGATCTCAAGGATAAATTTTTCTGCATCCCACTGGCTCCTATTAACCAGCCCATATTTGCTTTTACATGGACTGACCCCAATACTGGGGTCTCAGGACAACTCACTTGGACAAGACTGCCTCAGGGGTTCAAAAACTCCCCCACTTTGTTTAACGAGGCATTTAGCCAAGATCTTGCCACCTTCCGAGCTGAGTTCCCCAAGTGCACCCTACTGCAGTACATGGATGGCTTACTCTTGGTTACAAAAATCCAGGAGGCCTGTCAAGAGACCACCCAGTCATTACTAAAGACCCTACAAACTCTAGGTTACTGGGTCTCAGCTAAAAAGGCCCAGCTCTGTCAGCCAAAAGTTACTTATCTGGGTTATATTATAAAAAAAGGCAACAGGGCACTGGCACCCAGCCGAATGCAAGCAGTGCTGCAAATACCCACCCCTACCACAAAACACGAAGTTCAAGAATTCCTTCGGGCGGTTGGGTATTGCAAACTATGGGTCTTGGGATTTGCTGAGATAGCTAAGCCCCTGTATGCCTGCACTGAAGGAATTCAGCCCTTAACTTGGACTAAGACAGAACAACGAACTTTTGACGAGCTCAAAAGTGCCCTAACTATGGCCCCAGCCTTGGCCTTGCCAAACATCTCCAAGCCCTTCTGGTTGTTTGTGCATGAAAAACAGGGAGTCGCTAAGGGGGCGCTCACCCAGACATTGGGACCATCGTCCCGGCCAGTCGCCTACATTTCAAAAAGGCTTGATCCCATAGCCTCTGGGTGGCCAGCTTGTCTAAGGGCAGTTGCAGCTATGGCCCTCTTGGTCAAGGAGGCGGACAAATTAACCTTAGGGCAGGAGTTAAACTTAGTGGCACCCAACACGGTGGAGTCCCTACTCCGTGGAGTGCCAGGAAAATGGATGTCAAATGTCCACATAGTTCAGTATCAGGCTTTGCTTTTGGACCAGCCCCGCATAAAATTTTTAAAGACTACAGTTTTAAACCCAGCCACGCTGCTACCTGACAGCGAGCTGGAGAAGCCAGTACATGACTACCAGCAGACAATGGACGTCCTCCATGCTGCTTGACCGAACCTTACTGATGTCCCCCTACAAAACCCAGAGGAGGTACTGTATACAGATGGCAGCAGTTTCGTGGTCGATGGGCCCAGGCTCTTCTGCATGGAACCTCAGCCTAAAAGGCAGAACTCATAGCTCTAACAAAGGCCTTAGACTGGGCGGAGGGAAAAACTGTTAATATCTACACAGATAGCCGGTATGCCTTTCCTACGGCCCATGTACATGGAGCCATTTATAAAGAAAGACGGCTACTCATCTCAAAAGGAAAAATCATCAAAAATAAAGAGGAAATCCTAGCTCTACTAGAAGCTATATGGAAGCCTAAGGCAGTGGCATTAATACACTGCAAAGAACATCAGAAGGGAGATTCACCAGAGGCAAGGGGAAACAGAGCAGCTGACCTACAAGCCAGACAGGCAGTCTTGGGGCCAGTAAAACCCCTGACTCTTCTTGTAACTCTGCCGGCCCCAACCCTGCCCCCTACTCCTACGTACTCACCTGATGAAGAAAACTTTGCTAAAGAACATGGGGCCACACAAAATTCCACAGAATGGTAAATCCTACCGGATACAAGGATTGTGGTCCCCGAGGCTCTAGGATGGGCACTAGTTAAGGATACACATCAGGCCACACACTTAGGACAGACAAAACTAATTAAGCTGTTAAGAGCCAGATACCACATTCCACATTTACATGAATTTGTTAAGAAAACTACAGCTTGATGTGATATATGTGCTAGGGTAAATCCAAAAGGCAACAAGTTTAACCAGGCAGAAATATGACTTAGGGAAACTAGCCCTGGGGAGCACTGGGAAATAGATTTCGCTGAAGTAAAGCCCCCGCTAAGTGGCTACAAATACCTTCTTGTGTTTGTGAATACGTTCTCTGAATGGGTTGAGGCTTTCCCCACTAAAGCTGAAACTACTTTGGTAGTCACAAAGAAACTCCTACAAGATTTGGTCCCCCGGTTTGGCCCGCCTTTAATGCTGGGATCAAACAATGGGCCAGCCATCACGACTCAAATCTCTCAAAGCCTGGCCAAAGCATTGGGCATATCTTAAAAACTACACTGTGCCTATTGCTCCCAGAGTTCAGGTCAGGTTGAAAAAATAAACAGAACCATTAAAAAAACTCTGACAAAATTTATCCTGGAAACCGGTGAGAATTGGGTCAGCTTGCTTCCTTTTGTCCTCCTCCGTGTCCAATGTACCCCCTACCACAAAGGTTTCTCTCCCTTTGAAATCATGTTTGGGAGGTCCCCTCCCTTGCTCCCAAAACCCGCAGATACCATGCAAGCTGAAATCCATAACCATACACTCCTTAAGTCCTTACAGGCACTTCAGTCTGTCCAACCCCAGGTGCATCAGCTCATCAGAGACACTCGAACCCCATCAGTGGACCTCTCAAACCAGCCAGCACATTCCTTCCAGCCTGGGGACTCGGTCCTTGTTAAGAAATTCACAGCCTCCGGTCTGACTCCTCGTTGGAAAGGACCCTACACAGATATCCTGACCACTCCCACCGCACTTAAGGTGGACGGACTGACTGCCTGGATTCATCACACCCACGTTAAGACTGCCCGGATTCATCACACCCACGTTAAGACTGCCCCACTGGAAGAGCAATGAAAAGTTGACCACTCATCACTGGATCCGTTAAAGCTAAAACTTTTGCGCTCTTCGCGGTCACCACCCTTGTCTCCCTAACCCTTGCTGTAAACCCCTAAAAAAGACCTCCCTTGGAGCCCACTCATTATCAATGAATCCTTACAGTGGGCTCCACGGGAAATTATGTTAGTTCCCTAATAAAGAAGGAATCCACCCTTGTCAACTTAACCCTTGAGTATACCCCAAGAAACCCTGCTGTCTTCACCTTAGGCCTCTGTGCCCTCCTGGGCCAATACCTAAAATTCAGAATAAGTGAAAGTATAGCCGGGTGCAGTAGTACAGAAGCAGAGAAAAAACTCCAGACCATGGGATTATACTTATGTCCAGGGTCCACCCCACAAAAAAAAAATGAAACTGTGGAAATTTAAATAAGTTCCATTGCCCCCACTGGGGTTGTGAAACTATCTCTACCATATCGGGCTATATCAAAAACAAAGACTCATTCAATCTCCTTCCAGCGGGCGTCTCCCCCATCCCAGTGCTCTGCTGGGTCCTGTAACTCAGTCAAAATAACTGTAGCTACCCCAGATAGTAGATGGACAACAGAGCGAACTTGGGGCCTCAGAGTATATATAAGCAGGTGGGATATGGGCAACATTTTCACCATCCAGCGCATGGCCCTGCCACGACCTAACCGCCCTATAGGAAAAATTGCAGAAGTCCTAAAACCCCGGGAACCTTTCCCCAAAACCCGAAAAGTCCAGTCTCCTAATCCTACCCTTCCCTCCACTTCCCAATCAGTAACAAATCTAGCCATAGAAGATTTAAACCTCCTAGACATACTGTCCTCAACTCATCACTTACTTAACCAGTCTAGCCCAAACCTGGGTGCAGACTGCTGGTTATGCTTAAACCCACAGCCGCCGTTTTACACAGGCTTAGCAGCGCAGCAGAACATAACCCCCTCCAGCACCCCCTGTTCTAAAAGAAAGTTCCACATAACTCTAGATGATCTAAAAGGAAAGGGTAAATGTTATCATTCCCCTAACTATATCCTCACTAACTCCCCATACCAGCACTTCTATAATGACATCCTCCTTTTGACCTATAACGAAACAAATTTTTACTATACTGCCCCAGACTCATCTTGGTTAGCCTGCACTTTCGGTCTCACTAACTGCATTTCCACTTTTCAGTTTAACAATTTCTCGAGACCCGTCTCTGTACCCCTGTATACATTTTGCCTGGCGTAAATATCTATAGTGGGCCACAAGGTTTAACTCTCATTGCCCTCTCTCACTCAACTACACTCTGGAAGCGAATTCCTCTAGTCGTACCCCTACTAGCAGAACTTGAAATTGCCGGATCTGCAGCCATAAAAATCTCAGCCCTAGTGACTGGAGGCCAAAACTTCAAGGCCCTATCCCACCATATAGACTCAAATATACACCATTTATAAAACTAACTTGCGGACCAGATTAACTCCCTAGCTGAGATGGTACTCCAAAATAGACAAGGGCTGAACTTACTATTTCTAAAACAAGGGGGACTCTGTGCAGCTCTCAATGAGGAATGTTGTTTTTACGCTAATAAATCTGGACTTATCCAAAACAGCCTTACCCTAGTTAGGCAAAATCTAAAAACCAGAAAACACTTCAGAGAAGCTTCTAAAAGTTGGTATCAAAGAATGTTCTCCTGGTCCCCCTGGCTTACCTCCCTACTCACCGGATTGGCAGGACCCCTAACCCCACTCATATTGAAACTAATGTTCGGCCCTTGCCTTTTGAATCAACTACTCAGACTAATCCAAACAAGAATAAATTCTGTAAAATTAATGGTCCTAAGATCCCAGTATAAGCTGTTGAGCCAGACTGATCAATCAGTCTTAATCAGGAAATCAATGATTTAATTCATGTACAAACAACAGGGGCGAATGAGATGGGGCAAAAACAGAAGCCTAAGCACTTCCATCTTCTAGAGAAGCCACCTGGGCCCTGGGAAGAGGTGTAATTCTCAAAACTTATTGTACTGCAGTTCTCAGAGGTGTTAAGGGTAAAATTTTCCACTGCTACCCCCTGCCCCTTGCAGCAAACTGCTAACTTTAGCTTCTGTACAGACAGCTTGCCTTGCACACCCCTGGGCCCCCCTGAATAAGGATGTGGTTTTGCAGCTTAAAGGCCCTGCTCCCCCTGAGCTCGGGGCCACGGGTTGGAGAGATATGAGTCCTCCGTGGCCGCTGGCAATAAAGACCCTGCAATTTGGCATACTTTTGTCTTGCTGTTGATTTTCTGCTCGCTCCGGTGCTACACCTGGAGTGTAGTAGTTGCTCAAAGAATAATAGTTATTTCTTATGTGATGCTAGCCACAAGGTCAGTGCCATCCAACCCAAAGACATTATCTATGGAAGGAAAAGACAGTGACATCGCCATCTTGTCATCTTCTAACTCAAAAGCTTGTGTGCAAAGGGACCTCTAAGCAGGAACAAGGCCTTAATGTTTGTGTTACCTTCCATCCCAGCCATGTATAAACTCCCCAACCTAATACAGACTTCATTTTCATGTTAAAAGAAAACTTTGGACATAATCAGAAGTTAGGAGAGCCTTTTTCAGTGTGCCTGTTTATCCTGCCCCAAGATCCTTTCCTGGTCAACAGCCACCTCCCCCAAGTTTTTCATTACATCTTCAAATCAGCTTTGGCCAAAGCTAGAGTTCTTCACATCCTTGTTTGGTCATTTCCCTCAGGTAGCTGCTTCTGCCAAATGACATCCTCTCATCCTTGGAGTCTGTGCATGCACTGAGAACAGACCACATCTCTGTTCTGCACTGGAAGCTCCTAGGCAACATAGTAAGGAATGTGCACTATGTTAGTAATGTTACCAAAATAGAAGCTATTTCCTGTTGCTGCTAACCTTTGGCATCAAGAGAACCAATCTTGATTTGAACAGATGAATATGCCTGGCATCCCCACTGGTTAATCTATTTAGAAAACATAATTACATAGGGACCTAATAACCGAGTGTTCACTTACACATTCCTGGGAAGAATGGTAGGACACATCCCTCAAAGATTCTATGTTCAGGCTGAGAATTCCACTGTGAGTACAAGATGAAGGGGACAGGTCACTGAATGGTAGGGACAGCAGAATAGATAGTGGGAGTCAATGCCCCGGCACCTCCCAGAATTATGTCAGAAACAGTCAAGGAAGTAACCACACAGTGTTCAGAATTGTGCAGTACACATCAAGTAAATATATACATGTATGTCAAGGATCAATAATGGAATTCATTCAGCATGTGATTTATGAGTCTAATAAACTACCTCTATGATGAAAATATCCCCATCCCAAACCCTGCAATATAAAGAAAGAAAAATTAAAATTTCCATCTACTGAAATAAGATTTCATACAAACATAAATATATTTAAATTTTCTTTTAACTGTAAGTAAATTTAAACAAACTGTTATAAAACAGAATACTATACACAGTTATCTGCAGAGATCATAAAAAACATAAAAACCAGAATGCTGAGTGGGTGCTGGTGGTGAAAACTGCAGGGCTAAAACTTGCTCAACAATGAACCAGAACACGGCCCACCCCTCCTACTAATGGTTTTGTCAACCTTTGGACCCTAGAAATTCAGAATTTTCTCCTCCTTCCTCTGCCAGCTTTGGTCCGTGTCCGACTACCTGGCTGGATAGTAACTTGCTTTTTAAAGTCCACTAAGCAATCTGTGGCTTCTGAAATGGAAACAAAAGACTTGATGGGAGATTCATTTAAGTCATGATGTGTGAAGGAACTCTGCATCTCTCTGCTACAGCCTGCCTCTTCCATCCCTGGTGAGGGCACCCTAGAGAGAAGGAAAAAATTCAGATTCAATATAAACCCATTCAGCATCAAGGATATGCTATACACTGTATCAGGAGATTTTACATATCAGGGGATTATTAGTAAAAATATTCTTTGTAATAATCCCACCACATATCATCACTGTTTTCACAGATGAAGTCACTGGGTAAATCATATACTTAAAGTTGGTCATCGAGAGAATCAGAAGTTAGATCCAAATTCCCAAGCTGCTTGAGAATCCAGGTCAGAAAACTAGGGTTGGATGGGGATAGAGAGGTAGAGAAGAATAAGACGTAACTTTTGCTCTGCTTGTTTTAACATAATGAATGAATCGAGCTATCCAATCCTTAGCTCAGATAAATGTGGAGCACAGAATTATAACGACAAAGAGGTCCTAATAGTTCCACAGTGATTTCTACTGCAACAGTTTGAGTATCACACTACACACAGAACACAGGACCAGGCCTGCACTTTTCAGAACTGCTGACAGCCACAATTCAGCACACAACCCAATTCACCTGAAGGCTCCTGTTTCTGAAGACTTGATCTCTCCATCTGTGATATGAAAGAAAAAATAGTAATGTTGGTAGTAGTGTTAGGAATCATATCACTTCTTACTGATCTTTTGCTTCCTGTATTCTAGGCACTGCTACTCATCAGGCCTACCGAGGCAGCTCAGATCCCCAATCCCCTAAACCCACAAATGTGAGCATTAGTGTCCAACAGACTGAGCTGTAGGAGCACTCAGATGAACACTTCTGAATGAACAACCTCTGAATAAATCTACTTCAATTCTTGACTTGAGGAACAAGGAGTTGCCAAGGGAAATCTGCCACCTGCAGAGATTCACAAACTGGTGATCTAGAGACAACAGGATATGAGGTTGGCAGAGGCTGCCTTTTTATAGTCATCAGAAGGCACAACAGATTTGCTTGGTGGGAATGAACTATTAGAAGTAGATGGTAAGCAAATCTCACAAGGCTTAAGCAAAAGCTCCTCGTCCATCTGCATCTGGTGAATTTTAACAATAGCAACTAATAACAACAGTAATAATAGCATTAACATTTATCAAGAGCCTACTTATGCCAGGGAATATGTTTGGAGCTTTACCAGATATAATTCTTGCTATCTATGAGGTTTGGTATCACTAACTCCCTGCAATGGTCTTAACCAATACACTCTACCACTCCTTAAATACTAGGCACAAACCCTCAAGATCGCAGGTTGGGACACTAAGCTAAAGGTAATATATGAATGATGCACAAAACAAGAGGAGGAAGCAATAATGTCTCCATATCTAGTTTTCTGTGCCTGTTCCTTTAGAAGGTATACTTGGGGCTTGTCGTATTCCCCTGTGTTTTGATAGTGTTTTTTCCGAATTCAACAGGCAGTCCTGATCCAAGGCTTTGTAAAGCCTGAAATGAAACACAGGATGAAAAAGACAGCATATTGTCCTATCTTCCTTAGAGAGAGATGACCTAGATTGAGTCTCAAAGGCTGGCTGATTGAGTCACGTGTGTACCCAGATAACCCCAGCAAATAGGGGGTTGGCGATGGCTATCTGCACTGAAAGGCCTTAGGCAGAAGCCCAAAAAACTGGTCCTGGGGTCCTCACCTGAAGTCTTGTGCTCAGACTGTTCCAAGAAACTAAGGAGTCGGCCTTCACTGTGGCCTTTTTTCTGTAACAGAGAAAAATAGACAAAACTTCAAGGCAGAGAGTTTAAAATACAACTTCCATGGCCCAGATCACATGTGTTTACAGAAGAAAAAAGATGTGGGGCCACAGGTCTAGGGAAGTCTTTTGCTTTTTTTTTTTTTTTGAGATGACGTCTTGCTCTGTCACACCAGGCTAGAGTGCAGTGGTGCAATCTCAGCTCCCGGGAACCTCCGCATCCTGGGTTCAACTAATTCTCCTGCCTCAGCCTCCCGAGTACCTGGAGCTACAGGCATGCACCACCACACCCAGATTATTTTTTATATTTTAGTAGAGATGGGGTTTCACCATGTTGGCCAGGATGGTCTCGATCTCCTGACCTCATGATCTGCCCGCCTCGGCCTCCCAAAGTGCTGGGATTACAGGCGTAAGCCACCACGCCTGGCCTTGTTTTCTAATAAATGAGGGTACACAAGTGAAAAAACAAACTGTAATGAAGAGAATACATCGCTATGTCAAGATTACCATGGATTTAAAAGAAAAAATAAATTTTAAGGTGGTGTCTACAGGCAGTGATGCTAGAAGAATAAACTGGCTGTATAAGTAAGCGCTTACCTATAAACCATAACTCCAAATCTCCACCTCAAAATCACCCCATCCATAGAGAGGTCTCTTTCTTCTGGCATGACAGACAATAGCTTCCTCATTTTAGTGTGTATAGTGACTCCTTTGTTGGTAACCCTAGAATATGGAGCTGCTGCTTTATCTTTCATATCTAAGTCAAAACTTGGTCTTCCTGAATTACAAGGCCCAGAAAGTGAGTACATCCATCCTTCCCAGTGACCATGGCCTAGACTTGGCAGCTTCCTAAGGTGGGGTACACAAGGAGTTCAACAGAGTTGATCTCTCATATATTCTTGGCAGCGGGATTATGAATTGGATATCCTTTCTGGAAAGCAATTTGGCAGGTTTCAACAGACTTTAAAATGTATACATCCATTGACCTAATGGTTCCATGTCAGGAAATGTATTCTAAGGAAATAGTAGTATAAAGGCTGATTAATGTTTTAAATACAATCTTATAATACCAAAGAACCGAAATGTCCAATAATAGGTGAATGGTTAAATGACCATCTGTGTAATATATACAGTAACAGTAATTTTTAAAAATAAAACCCAAAATGATGTTTATGCTACACCTTGTTTTCATAAACAGAAAACTATATATCGAGTACTATATAGAATATAGTATACATATAGTACTTGATATATAGTATGTAATATGTGTGCGTATGTGCGCTTATTGTATATATATTGAGAGAGAGAAGAGGGGAGAGGGAGAATAGTGTCAATTACATTAACAATGCATAGAAAAAAAGACCAGAAGAAAATAGGCCAATACATTAAAAGTTATCATCTTTGAGTAGCTAAACTATGGGTGATTTCCCCCGATTATTTATATTTTTTGAACTTTCCATATTTTCTACAATGAACATGTATTACTTTTTGAATTAAAATGAAAAATAATTTTTAAAAGCACAAATATTGTTTCAAGATAAAGAGAGGGAAGAGGGGAAGGAGACAAGGGAAAAAGCCAGAACAGAACTGTGGCCTCTAACAACTGATAATCAGGAGGGTTAGCTAGCTTTTTCCAAAACACTCTATGCATACCTTTGAGTTCCTCAGCCGTTGCTGCCGCTTCCCCCCCAGAGTTGAACATGCTCTTTCACTCCCATCAGGCCCATCTCCTTGGTCAGCCTTCGCAAGCTGGAGGCAAAAGTCCACATGACACTGATACTCTCTAAATGGGACCAGGGATTTACAGAGATAACACTTCTCATTCCTAGCCAATAAGAAAAAAGGAAGAAAACACAGTTTTAAGATGTGCTTTTGCCTCTGGGCCCCTGGATATGTCTCAAATGGTGTTTTTACATCCCAAAGTTATTCTGTGGAGGAGACATATCAACCAATGCAGATTTACTCAGCAGGATCGCCAATAAAACTAACCCAACGCCAATCAAAAGGACTGAGTGATTAGCAGTTTTCCCTGGCTGTTTCTCTGTACCCTGCTGTTGCAGCAGTGGGATGATAATGGAATCAGCTCTTCAAACTATCTCAAACAATGCTGATTGCTCTTCAGAAATAAAATATTCTGTCAAACTCTTCTGAAATTAAGTGTAATAGTTTTTTCAAAGAGGTGTTAAAATTTCAACAGATAAGGGAGCACCAAGAGCATTAAATTAAGTTGACATTTTTACCAGGGTGGATGAACTTGTCTGATTAGTAAATCAAGTCTGTCTATATGCTGACTTTCTTAATTCTACAATCTGCAACATCAACTAAGAAATTACTAAAAACCATGTGGTTCTGCCAGAGGCTTTTGCGTAATTTTATGTCCATAGCTATTTTTATCTTTTTAAAAGAGTAGAGTTTGGGGAAAGCGAGGAAAAGTAGGTCCTTGAGGTAAAATTTACTGGGCATCAATAAAAATGGAATCATTGGGTTATTTATTAAGTATTTTCTCTGTGGTGAGAACCTGGGCAAGACCTTTTAAACACAATTCTCAATTAATTATTCAGCCCCATTAAGAAGGAGCTAGTCTCACTATGGTCTTATAGTTAATAATTGTCAGACACTAGATCTGGCTGACTCATAAGATCACCTTGGTTTTAAGAAGTTAAAGAAAATTTTCCAAAGAATGCTACCTTGGACATCTCCTTCTGGCCATTTTTATTCAGTAACTACAGCAAGGGAGACTTCGATTAGCTATAAGGAAGATTTTGTCTGAAAATAGGAGAAATAAGTCTCTCAAATACTTAATTATCCAGAAGAATGCAAGCAAAATGCTGCCTTATAAGAAAAGCTAGACTAGTATACCTTTCAAGTTGTATCAATTAATGCAAAAAGCATTTATTAATTCACTACTACATGAGAGACAGAATCACTGCCTAAGAGGCAGGAGTTTTAGAGTCAGACAGACTTTGTCACTTCTAGCTGCAGTGAGCTGCAGTTACATGTAATTTCTCATTAGCTTCCTTATTTAAAAAAAGAAGGAATAACTACCTTAAGTCAACTACCGTGAGAGTTACAAAGCACCTAGCACAATTATTGGCACATAATATTAGGCACTAAACAAACAGCTCTTATTGTTATTGCTGTCTCAGACACACATTTTATTAGAAGCTGGGGATATAAACATGAATGAAGGCAAGTATCTGTCTTCAAAAAACTTGGACTAGCCAGGAACACAGAAATGTTCTTTTAAAAAAAAAATTACTACAATACAATGTGAGGAATTCCTAGAGGAATGTCTACATTACAGTAAGATTCCAAAGGATCAGCTCTGCTCAACTAAATTAGGGAAGACAGATCAGGGTCTAAGATCTATGTTTCAAAGATAAAAGTTTCTGCTTAGTAACTGCTCTAATCTACTGTTGGTAACGACTTTACTTTCAGGAGGCAGCACCTACCCTGACACCTTCCTCAGAATGAGCTTTCTTAGTCAAGCTGCAACACACAACCAAAAAATGTCTTCTATATTGCCCAACCTTTTGCAATTCAACTTCTGTACTATTACATAATAAAATGCTCAATGCTTCCCATAGGGCACCAAACATCAATATGCAAATTAAAAAAACAGAAACCTAAGAGCAATGTGGAAGTAGAGGGTGTGGCAGGATTGTTTTTAATGTATTAAAAAGGGATACAAAGGCCACCTACACTGACAGAGACTAGGAATAAGAAAAATAAATTCAGGCATCCAAGCAATGAAGTGACTGGCAGGCCAAAGAAACACAGGGTTATATAGAAACTGGTTTTTTTAGTCACTCCAAACGATGGCATGTTATACAAGAGCTCTGTGAACGGACCATACCTACTTACTTGTCAATGTCTGGAGAAGTCTGGGCAGCTGTCCCACCATCATTCTTGGTCTTGGCCTCTTTTTGCCTCCGAGTCAATACTTTTAATAAAAAAAAAACATACATATATTTATATATACACACACACACACACACACACACACACACGCATGCACACATATAGTTAGCTGGCAGTAGACTCTGAATATGAAAGACAAAATGTAACTGAAGAAGCAAAATTTAAAACCTTATCCCACTGGGAAAAGTACATTGTTTGGGAAGTCTCAATCTTTCTAGCATTGGGAATAGCAATTGCAACATTTGCACCAAGACAAATGTTTTGACAACATTCTGTCTGCCCCAAGATATTCTGCTATTTGCTAAGCCATGAGATCTAAAGATCTACTCCACACCAACACAGGTTTCTGTGTACCATCCCAGCTTGCAGCACTCAAGGGAGGGATTTATACTTTTCCAAGCAAAACTCTATCTGGTATAACAGTCCAGTGAGGTCCTCTATGAAACACAGTAATGACAGGTACATCTGAGTGCCTACATAAGTTCCAATCTTCATAAAACTCTGCAAAGTTCTGCAGTGAGAAAACTGCGGCTCAGAACAGTTAATACAACCAGTCTTTTCTCACTACACTAGTACCACCTCCCAATTCTAGTGGGTATAAATGGCTTTAGCCCAAATGATATACAAATACACTGTCTCTCATACCAAAAAACATCTGTCTATAAAATCAGTCTCTTAAAGCATCTTGGAGGTTATTTAATCAAGTGTTTTCCAGTTAATTCCTTGCAATAACAAGAAAAACTATGACAATTTCACTTAAAACTCTGCATTTTTTCCTCCTAACACCTGAAAACCCCACAACAGGTAATTTAGAAAGGTTACGAGTAACTTAGGTTGTGAAGCATTTATCTAGTCCAGGGTGAGTCAGCAAACTTTATCTGTGGGAACAGAGAGTAAATATTTTAGGCTTGGCAGGCCATATAGTCTCTGTCACAACTACTCAACTCTGCACTGTAGCAGGAAAACAGTCACAAACTATACATAAACAAATGGGTACATTCCAATAAAACTTTATCTACAGTAACAGGTCTCTGGCTAGATTTGGCCCATGGCTGGCCACTATTTGCCTAACCTTCTTAGATCAACCTCCTACTCATACAAAAATGCCTTCTATAAACAACTCTGACAAGTAATCATATGGTCTTGACTGTATCTTTTTTTCAGATGGAATCTTACTCTTGTTACTCAGACTAGAGTACAATGGCGCAATCTTGGCTCACTGCAACCTCTGCCTCCCAAGTTCAAGAGATTCTCCCGCCTCAGCCTCCCAAGTAGCTAGGATTACAGGCACCCGCCACCACACCCAGCTAATTTTTTTGTATTTTTAGTAGAGATGGGGTTTCACCATGTTGGCCAGGCTGGTCTTGAACTCCTGACCTCAGGTGATCCACCCACCTTGGCCTCCCAAAGTGCTGGATTGCAGGCATGAGGCCACCGCGCCCGGCTAACTTGACTGTATCTTTTCAATGAGGGAAATTCACTTCCTCCTAGGGAAACCCATTCCATTTGCAATCTGGCTCAATCTGCATTTACTGGGGACCATATGAATACATTTACCCACCTTTCCAGAGGTCAGCTCTTTGAACACTTAACAAGCTGCATTATAAAATCCTGAATTTACTCAGTTTTCTGGCCCACTAAAATGCAACCATCATCAAAGGAAGAACTGAACCTAGTTACTAAAGCTATTCTATTAAGATTTGGATTACCAAACCTTTGAGTGCCTAGGTTTCCTCTAATCCTTATGATGACCCTCCAGATTGGTATTACTTTTCCCCCATTTTAATGGTATGGAAATAAACTGAGAGGAATGGACTTCATCTCGCTATCAAAACTACTAAATAGTAAAACCCAGGATGGAATCTAGATCTGATTCCTATATTTATGTTTACCTTCCTAATTAACCTCTTTTAGATATTATACAATCCAATTTGTCCGTTTTCCTTAATATGCATAGCACCCCAAACAGAACCCAATATTCAACAAATAATCCAACTAGTAAAGAGAACAGAAGAACCACAGGCTACCCCATGTGGACTCATATTCTACTGATTCAGTCAAGGCTGTATTTGCTTTATTGATAATCCTGGTATACTACTGGCTTAAAGTGAACTTAAAGGAAATTAAGGTCCATCCCCTACCTTCCCAAATTATCTTCAAATAAAATGTTATCACTGTGCATAGTGACTCACGCCTGTAATCCCAACACCTTAAGGAGGCTGAGGTGGGCGGATCACATAAGACCAGGAGTTCCAGACCAGCCTGGGCAATAGGGTAAAACTCCAAACTCTACACAAAAAATATAATAGCTGACATGGGGGTGCATGCCTGTAGTCCCAGCTACTCAGGAGGCTGAGGAGGGAGGATCACTTGAGCCAGGGGGGAGGGTTGAGGCTGCCATGAGCTGAGATTGCACCACTGCACTCCAGCCTAGAGTGTCTAGAGCTAGAGCTAGAGAATCTCAAAAAAAATAAATAAATAAATAAAAATAAAAATCTACACTACAGTACACTGCAATACAATACAATGTTACCAAGACAAGTCTCTTAATTCTGTACTTGGGTAACTAAGTTGCTGGGTATTTTTTTTCCTCTCCTTAGACACAGGATTTTATATTTGTCCCTGATCCTTTCAGCTGAATATTCCTGTCTATTGAGATCATTTGCAGTCTTGACTCTGACACTGATGTTATTAGCTATCTTTCTCAGCTATGTGTCATCTGTATATATGACAACCATGCTTTCTACATCTTCAACCAAGTCACTAGGGAAAAATGGTTATAAAGGATATGGTCAAGGACAAAACTGTGGCATGTTACCAGAGAAGCCTGTCTTTTCCCTGGTCCCAACTTTCCTTTAAATAATTAATAAATAATTAATCAGGCAAACATTTATTGACAATCTTCAATGTGCAAGTAATGGGGAGATACGGGAGATTATGAGGCAATGTCCTTGCTCTTAAGGAGAGTACAGTTTACTAATGGAGACAGCATACACATTCAAATCACTACAACACAACATGTAAAGAGATATGTATAATAAAACAAGATAATAACACAAGCAATTAATAATAGTGTTTGCCTCTGGGGAGGATGACAGGGATACTTGAAGACTGGAAGAGGAAGAAGGCATACTTTCCACTATATTTTCCTGTAAGTCGAATTAAAAATTAGAAGGGGGGGAATCAGATTATATATAGTCAGGCACAGATTAAATGATCTAAGGTTCCTTCCAACCCAGAGATTTTATAAGTAAAATTAAAGTACTCCAGGAGAAAAAACATCCAGGACAAAACCAGCTTCAAATCCACCTCCAATTCTATCAACCAGCCCATACTTCTCTATCTTACATACAAGCACTTCATGAGAGATTTTATCAAGTGCCTTGCTGAAATCCTTAAAAGGCTGGCACCTTCAAGATTACAGAATCCTTTAGGAGTTGTATTTTTTATTTTTCTTTCTCTGTATGTCCCCCATCTTGACTACCACGTATTTTTCCAAAAGAAATACTTGGAAACCACTCCACAGAGAGGGTTGGAAAAAGAATTGATTCTAGCACGGTATATACACCACTATTATATTTAGCAAATTTCTGTTTCTATTCATTTATGTCAGTCTCCCTTCCACATTGTGTAACTTTCTGAATTCAGGGACTCTGGGTTTTATTTTGTTTCATTTTTTTCTCTTCAGCATCCTCAGCAGTCTAGTACAGATTAAATGCTAATAAATATTTGCTGAATCAAACTGTATCAATAGATTCTAAAGGAAAAAAGAGCTCTTGTTTTATGAGGACTCACTTTGTGCCAGAGACTTTATAAACATAATTTCTATCTTTACAACAACCCTATGAAGAATATTTCATCATTTCTATTTTATAGTCAATGAAATATTAAGTAACCTGATCAAGGTCACAAAGCCAAAAAAAAAAAATTGCACAAGAAATGCAATACAAATCTGACTTTACAGAAACATATGTTCTTCTACAAGAGCAGGCTGCCTCTCCTGGAAGATAAGAAGCTAAAGAATGGGAAGAGAAGAGGTGGTTAAGTAGTAAATGAGTGGGCAGGTAAAAGAGAATCTGAGGGGAGAAACTTTATAGTTAGGACTATACGGTAATTTTATTAAATGTTATGATCACAACAGACTGGACTGGGGCTTGCCACTGGTTTCTGTTTTTCCTTTGAAACCTACTGCCCCTACAAAAGAGCAGAGAAGTGTAGGTTGCTCTGAAGGAACACTTGTGGTTTCTGAGGGTTGAGATGGCTATTTAAACTAGCTGCAGGCAGAGAATTCACTGGGAAACATACATCCAAAAACCAAACTGCTGACAACACCAGCCACAGATTTCAAAAGGGAACAATGGTATCTGAGTACAGCTATCAGGGAAAGGCAGAAGAGGACAGGTATCACTGAAAGCTGAGAGAGATGACAATAAACATACGACCATACCTCAGCTGCTTATATTCCATTGTATGTGAAATGCTCTAAGGGGCTGCACTTAAAAATGTGGCTTGGCACTGTTAAGATACAAATAATCAGTACTGCCTTGTAGAAGGGCACTCACTGGCTTTAGAGTTGGACAGGAGGTGTCTAAGTTGGGCCTCTACTAGCTGTGTGGCCTTAGACAAGTTCCCTAAACTGAGTAACAATCTACCTGTTGAATGAGATAACTGGATTTAACCTAATGAGTTTTGGTGACAATCATATCAAATACTGTAAGAGTATCCAGCCCACAGAAAGCATTCAGTAAACATTAGTTTCATTTATTTACTATTTATATAATTTTCATTTTTCTTCTTCCAGATTTATTTCTTAGCCTTATCTAAAGACATAAACTCATCCATGGAACCAGTGACCACTAGCCAGCCTACAATTTGGGTTTGTTAGATCTTAGTCTTGAGTGGTTTCCATACTAAATTTTACAAACAAAATGGACAAGTAAATAGCCTAGGCATTACAGAACAATTATCAATACTATATAAACATCAACACATTTGTTTCCAAAATTCAAAGACGACAAGCTATAAAAAATAAAAAACATATGGCCTAATACCGTAAATAGCAAAGACAATAGTTCCTTGAGGACAGTGGAAATTATATATACAAACAAGGGAGTTTTGACAGAATGACAAGTGGTTAAAGTCTTCTCTGTTTGTTTCCCTCAACCTCAAAACCACCTCAGAAGAAAATAATGGGAACTCAGAGTTGTGTCTCTTCCTGCTAAGACCACCCCTCTTTCAGCCTAGCACTTCTTCAGTGGGATATAAGGAAAACAAGGGAAGGTAAGCTCTACCTGCACACAGTGAGGCAGCCATGCTGTCTGCCTCCCTACAACCAATGACCTCAGAGACCAGTCTCAATCAAAGGTTATTATTAGAACAAATTATTGGCTAGGTGTGGTGGCTCATGCCTGTAATCCCAGCACTTTGGGAGGCCAAGGCAGGTGGATCACTTGAGGTCAGGAGCTCGAGACAAGTCTGGCCAACACAACAAAACCCTGTCTCTACTGAAAATAGAACATTTAGCTGGGCATGGTGGTGACTGCCTGTAATCCCAGCTACTCAGGAGGCTGAGACAGGAGAAATGTTTGAACCTGGGAGGCGGAGGTTGCAGTGAGTGGTGACTGCACCACTGCACTCCANAAAAAAAAAAAAAAAAAAAAAAAAAAAAAAAAAAAAAAAAAAAAAAAAAAAAAAAGAACAAATTATCTATGACTCTCTGACATATGTGGCTAAATTTAAATCTTCATTAGAATTAAATATAATTTAAAACTGGGCCACGCACAGTGGCTCACGCCTGTAATCTCAGCACTTTGGGAGGCTAAGGCAGGTGGATCAACTGAAGTCAGGAGTTCAAGGCCAGCATGGCCAACATGGTGAAATGTTGTCTCTACTAAAAATATAAAATTAGCTGGGCATGGTGGCGCATGCCTGTAATCTCAGCTACTTGGGAGGCTGAAGCAGGAGAATCACTTGAACCTGGAAGGTGGAGGTTGTAGGTTGTAGCAAGCTGAGATTGCATCACTGCATTCCAGTCTGGGCAACAAGAGCAAAACTCCATCTCAAAAAATAATAATTAAAAAATTGAATTCCTTAGTCCCATGAGCCACATTTCAAACACTCAATAGCCACATGTGGCTACCATATTTGGCATCACAAATATAGAACATTTCTATCATTGCACAAGATCCCACTGGATAGTGCTGTTCCTTCAAGAGATAACCAGGACCAATCTTATTATGCCTTAATTCTCTTTATCTTGGGTACCAAAAGAAATCCAAGCCTCCTCTGGCATACCTCTTCACCTGGATTCTCATCCACATATGACTCTGTCATTTGGGGGACTTTTCTAATCCAACTCAATCTCCCATTCCCACGCTCGAAATATTAGTAACTTTGCCCTCTACAATTTGTGTCAGTGATCAGCAAAATCCCTGTTCTCAACCTCCTGTGCAAGTTCCCTCTTCTCGCTCTGATTTAAAGAAGGCTTTCATGAGGATACTGCTTCTCACTGTACTTTCTCAAATATTAAATGTTTCTTCTTCTATTGACCACAACACTACCAGACCTGGGGCGAGTATCCTTCCATCGCTGCTTCCAGATTATTGCAAAAACCCAGTTTGAAGCACAAACTATTATACCACTCCCCTACTTTAACCTAAGGTAGTCATCTACTATCATCCTAGTCACCCCTTCCCCACAGCAACGCCTGGGCACTGAGTGAAAGTTTTTGTTGTTGTTGTTGTTGTTTTTGAGACAGAATCTCACTCTGCAACCCAGGCTAGAGTGCAATGGTGTGATTTTGGCTCACTGCAACCTCCGCCTCCTGGGTTCAAGCAATTCTCCTGCCTCAGCCTCCCAAGTAGCTGGGATTACAGGCACCTACCACCACGCCCAGCTAATTTTTGTACTTTTAGTAGAGACGGGATTTCACCATGTTGGTCAGGCTGGTCTCAAACTCCTGACTTCATCATCTGCCTGCCTCAGCCTCCCAAAGTGCTGGGATTGCAGGCGTAAGCCACTGCATCCCACCCACTGAGTGAAAGTTTTATCACTTACTGTCTTTCTCTTCACCACTCTTGCCACCATTCTTGATTTCAATATCTACATATTAGACTGAACCATATGAAGCTGCAGTTTTTGTTAGTTCAGCCCAAGATATGATCCATCTAGTACTCTGGCCTCTCAGTTCCCTGACCTCTTGTTTATTAAATCCTATGGCTCCTACCATCTCAGCCTTTCTCCAGTGGGGTTCCAAGAGAGGAGTGAGCCTAATGCCCTAAGGCATCCACCAAACGTTATGAATCAATTTCTGTCCCCTGCCTCTAAAATGGTACCAGCTATGTATCACACTTACATAGGCAGAAGTAAGCGGTCAATTCATCTTCTGACTTTTTTTTGAGACAGAGTTTTGCTCTTACTGCCCAGGCTGGAGTACAATGGCAAGCTCTCGGCTCATCGCAACCTCTGCCTTCCAGGTTCAAGTGTTTCCCCTCAACCTCCCAAGTCGTTGGGATTATAGGCATGTGCCACCATGCCCAGTTAATTTTTTTTTTTTTTTTTGTAGTTTTAGTAGAGACGGGGTTTCTCCATGTTGGTCAGGCTGGTCTCGTACTCCAGACCTCAGGTGACCCACCTGCCTCAGCCTCCCAAAGTGCTGGGACTATAGGCGTGAGCCACCATACCCGGCCTCATCTTCCTACTTCTATGGTTCCAATGAAGAACTCTAGCTGAGCCTATCATTAATGATGAGTTCAATTTCAGGTGTCCATTCTCTGATCACCATCACCTAACTTGTCCAACTCATCCTCTCTAATGTTCTTATGCCAATCACCCTTCAGCCCCACTAGGACATCTGATCCTATACTACTATCATCTTTTCACTGTTTATTACCCTGTCATATCCTCCCATTCCTTCATAGTGTGCATAGGTATCATATTAACAATTCCCTTGAATATTCTCTCAATTTCTTTCTATTGTACTTGCAAAATCCAACTTTGGTTAAATACAGCCCTCTACTTATTATTATGTCCTTTCTGCTGAATGTGACAGGAACAAAAACACATATATCAGTGCTGACTGGGCTCACTTTTTATTTAAGATCAAAATCTGAAGTGGTCTCTTAGTACTTCCTGGCAATCCTAATATATTTTCCTAGTTAGTTCATTCTTCCAACCTCCCAGATACTATTTCATATCTTCTCTGCTATTCTCAAACCTCTAATATCCATTCTGTTTCCTGTATTACCATTCTTTTTTATTTAAATATAATTTTATTGAGATACATTCATGTATCACATAATCCACCCATTTAAAGTCTATGATTCAATGATTTCTGGTATACTCACAGACTTGTACAACATCACCAGAATCAATTTTAGAACATTTTCATCACCCCAAAAGGAAACCTGTTCTGATTAGCAGTCCTTCTCCAGTTTCTCCCAAGCTCCCAGCCCTAGGCACCCACTAATCTGCTTTGTGTCTCCATGGATTTGCCAGTTCTGGGCATGCCACAAATGGAATCAGACAGTATGCAGTCTTTCATGTCTGACTTCTTTCACCTAACATATGTTTTCAAGGTGCATCCATGTTGCAGCATGGATGTACTTCATTCCTCTCTTTCCACAGTGGCCACACCATTTTATGTGTCCACCAACATTTTAGGGTTCCAATTTCTCCACATTATCATCAACGCATATTTTCCTTCTTTTTTTATTTTTTTAAACAGTGATCTTAGTGGGTATGAAGTGGTATCTCATTATGGTTTTGACTTGCATTTCCTGACGACTAAAGATGTTGAATATCTTTTTATGTGCTTGTTGGCTATCTGTTATCTTCTTTGGACAAATGTCTATTCAAATCCTTTGCCCATGTTTTAATTGGGCTGTTTGTCTTTTTGTTGTTGAATGGTAAGCTTTCTTTACAGAGTGGGCGTGGTGGCTCACACCTATAATCCCAGCACCTTGGAAGGCCATGGCAGGTGGATCACTTGAGCCTAGGTATTTGAGACCAGGGGGGCAACATGGTGAAAACCCATGTCTACAAAAAATACAAAAATTAGCTGGGTGTGGTGGCATGTGCCTATAGTCCCAGCTACTTGGGAGGCTGAGGTGGGAGGATAGCTTGGGCTAGGGAGGCAGAGGTTGCAGTAAGCCAAGACTGTACCACTGCACTCCAGCCTGGGCGACAGAGTGTTCTTTATATATTCTGGATACTAAACCCTTAACATACATATGATTTGCAAGTATTTCTCCTATTCTATAGGTTGTCTTTTCACTTTCTTGATAGTGTCCTTCAATGCACAGAAGTTTTAAATTTTGATAAAGTCCAATTTATCTTTTTCCTTTTGTTGCTTGTGCTTGTGGTATTATATCTAGGAATCCATTGCCAAACCTAAGGTTGTGAAGTTTTACCCCTAAGACACTTCCCCTGACTCGCTGAGATAAGGTCTCAACTATGTTGCCCAGGGTGGACTCAAACGATTCTCCTGCCTTAGCCTCCGAGTAGATGGGACTTAAACTTACCAGCATGTACCACTACAGCTGCCTGTAAAACCTTTACGACTTACATTTAGGTCTTTGATCTATTTTCATATGTAATATAAAGAAGTGGTTCGAATTCATTGTTCTGCATGTGGATATTCAGTTGTCCCAGCACTACATATTGAAAAGACTGGATTGTTTTTCCCACTAAATTGCCTTGACATCCTTCTCAAAAATCAATTGCCCACAAATGTATGGTTTTACTTCTGGACACTCGATTCTATTCCACTGAACTATAATGACTGCCTTTATGCCAGAACCATATTGTCTTAATTAGTAAGTCATAAAATTGCAAAGTATAAACCCTTAGCTTCATTATTTTTCAAGACTGTTCTATTCTGTGTCCCTTGTATTTTGGTATGAATTTTGGGACCAATTTGTCGATTTATACAAAAAAGTTAGCTGGCATTTTGAAAGGGATTTCAAATCTGTAGATCAACTTGATGAATACTGCCATCTTAACAAGATTAAGTTTCTAAACCATGAATATGAAATATCATTGCATTTATTTAGGTCTTGTTTAGTTTCTCTCAGCAATGTTTTATAGTTCTTAGAGAAGTTTTTCATTTCTTTTGTCAAATGTATTCCTAAGTATTTTATTATTTTTGATACTATATTAAATGTAACTTTTCTTAAATTCATTTTCAGAATGTTCACTGATAATGTACAAAAATACAACTGATTTTCTATATTGACCTTGTATCCTGCAAACTTGCTGAATTCATTTATTAGTTTTAAAGGCTTGTTTTATTTCAATGAATTCTCTAGGATTTTCTAAATAAAAAATGTCATCTAATAGAGTAGTTTACTTCTTCCTTTCCAACCTGAATGATTTTTATTTCATTTTGTTCCTAACTGTCCTGCCTAGAACATCCTTTACTACGTTGAATGGAAGTGGTAAGAATGAACACCCTTGTCTTGTTTCTGATTTGGGGGAAAACTTTCAGTCTTTCACTATTATGATATTAGCTATGAGTTTTTCACAGATGCCCCCTATCAGGCTAGGAAGTTCCTGTCTAATTCTAGTTTGTTGAGTATTTTATTGTCATGAAGGAGTATTGAATTTTGTCAAACGTTTTTTCTGTGTCCATGTAGGTATCGTGTGAGTTTGTCCTTTGTTCTATGATACAGTGTATTATATTAACTGATTTTCTAATGTTAAACCAGCCTTCCAGACATTTTTGATGGGAAAAAAACTAGTACTTGAGAGACCTTCTACACTGTTCCACCACCAAAAGTAATAGTCTACCTGCAAATCTACCCATATCCTCTGCCTTCCCTCCTATTGCACAAAATGAATTGCCCACAGATACCTAAGGCTAACTTTTCCACTTGACCCTGAATCCGAACATCTCTTGCTTAATTAAGGTTTCCCCACCTGCCATCGTCTCTCCTGAAATATCAATTTTTCCCTCTTTTATAGATCATTCCATCAGCATACAAACATGCAGTAATATTTCCCATAGGTTATTTCTAGACTTATATATCCTACTGTGTGCTCAACATCTTCATTTGGTTATTCACCAGACATCTTAAAATTATTTACAAAACTAAATTCTTAGTTTCTTCCTCCAAACCTGCTCCTGCCCCAGTGTTCTTGCTCTCAAAAAATGAAGTCATCATTAACCCAGTTGCCTGGGGCAAAACCTTGATTTCACTTTAGTCTTTCTCTTTCTCTCACACTCCAACAAATCCTGTAGGTTCAACCTTCAAAATGTTCCCAAATCTGACAACTTATTTACCTCACAGCTATATCTATGGTCAAAGCAAACAACAGATCTTGCCTGGAATAATGCAACAGCCAATCCCCTCCATTCCTGCTTAGTCTCAATTCCATTTTTGCTCCTGTCCCTCTATAGACTATTTTCCACATAGTAGCCAGAGTTAGATTACATCGTTCCCTCATTCTCAATCCCACTATGGCTTTTCATAATATTTAGAATGAAGTACAGAAACGTTACCTCACATGATCTGACCACTGTTTATTTCTTCTCTCCTTTCCCTGGTCGCTCACTCTCAGTCATTATGTCTTTCCTGCAGCATTAAGAAACATGCCAAACACACTCTTGCTTTAGAACCTTTATATTCCCTGACCCATAATGACTCTATTCAAGTATCACCTCAAGAAGTCTCCCTTGATCTTTCCCTTTAATAGAGCTCCCTTTTCCCTCTGTTCTAGTCATTCTCCATCTCCTCTTCTTGCCTTGTTTTTCTTAAATTGTATGTATTATCTATTTCCCTCACAAAAAGGTAAGCTTTATGAGAACACTGACTTCTCTTGTGTTTACTACTCTACCCTCAGCTTGCAGAACAGTATCTGGGTTATAGCTGCTGCTAAGTAAATACCGGCTGGGTTGTCAGTAAAGAAGTACAAATAATGCAGTTAAACACAACACAGTTATCTTCTGAATTAAGAAGGGCTTTCTAAGTTGAGTATCCTACAACTGGCTTAGCCAGAAGCCTGAGTTAAGGTTGCCTTCTCTCATCTTGACCAGTCACAAGGTTTGTTTATCCCACCAAAAGATCTTCAAGTCTGTCTACTTCAATTAACACTGCTTTATTGCCTGTTGCTCTGCTTTTAGTCTCAATCCTCCAATCAATCTTCCACACTGCTCAATGAATAACCTGGGTCCAGCATTACCAACAGCAGTACCCAGGAAGCCTTCCCTGCCCCAAGAAGGCCCCAATCTCTATACTCACACAGGACCCTGTGTGTTTATCTATCATAGCATCTCTCACATGATATATTAATTATTGCTTTACCTGTTTATCTCCCCCAGCAGACTGCCTCTTAATCACTTCAATATTTCACATTCTGGGCATAAAATTGACACTTAGTATAAATGTAATCAATCAATTTGGCAAAGTCATTTCTTATAAGTTTGATGGAATATTTTCTTGGTTTTAAGAGTGGCAGAATATTTTTATAACTTAGATTAAAATGTTTTTAGAGCCCAATCTGAAATAACTCTTGAAACAGAAAGGCCCTATCTGCTTCATTCCATTCAATAAATAAATTCCTGTTGTTCTTTCAGGTACTAGACTTGATAAACATTCTAACAGACATAGCTGCTAACTCAAACATCTTATGTGATTATGCTGATAGTTCCTAAATGGAAATCTTTACAAGCCTAAAAAAATAAGCATTGCTGGGTCCATTTACAGATGAGCAAACAAAGGCTTGGGGGCTTCAAGCCTATAATACCTGCTCTGGGATACGATTCAAAGGCTATTAGGCTCCAAAGATAGTACTGCAATGCCAAACTGCCTTCTTTGCTGCAAAAAAGCCACAGAGGGCCCCATCCCTACTCAAATTGTAGCAATTTTCTTTCAAGCTTAGAGATAAGCCTGCTTTCTTAAGAGGTGTACTTTCACTGATCTACTTCCTACTACTACTTGTCTATAATATTTATAACAATCTTTTTAACAGCTGAAATTTTTATTTAACCAATTTGATAATATACTGTATATATAGAACTTAAAAGTAATTCACATCTTCTGACCCACGAATTAAAGTTTAAAAATCTACTCTTAAAAAAATCTGAATTTAAATGAAATTGTATAAACAAAGATAATTCAAAGCATTATTTATAACAATGAACAACTTAACAACTTAATGTTCAAAAACAAGATGAAGTACTACATAAGGATTCAAAATAAAGACTGAAAGAAAATAGAGTATACTGAAATATTAACCAAATTTGGAGGAGCAGAAATTGGGTATTGTTTTCTTCTTTATACTTTTCTATATTGCCTGATTGTTTTCAGTGAGCACGGACCACTTTTATAATTTAAAACAACTGTTTAAATATCATGAGACGTCTCTAATAAAATAAGGAATGTAGGCAATGAGCACAGATGAACAGTAGGTAAATGCTGATAGGGAATTTTCTAATGGGTGGATCAAGCTGACCCCACAGAACAATCTTAAAAACTCATAAAAAAAAACCGATAACCAGATAGTATCTACCTTCCAATCTGATGCAATATAAAGTATACCATGTACCTATGAAGCACTCTGCTCAAGCCTCTGGCTGATTTGAGAACCATTCACGCACTAGACAGATTCTAGTTAAAGATGAAAGAACCAAACTGAGAGATCCCAACTGCCTCCCCAAACAAAGGTTCAGTTTAAATGCAACCCAGTTAACTGTCTGATAAAACCAGCAAGCAAACAAAAATATTCTTCAGAAGAATAAAACAGACTCTAGAATGCAATATAACATTCATAATGTCCAGAATATAATCCAAAATAACATTCAAAGAGACTGGGAAATGTGACCTGTTTCCAAAAATTTCTTATCAGAAATTATGGAGGACAGATGAGGGTGAAACAAAATCTTTAAAGTGAGGAAAATAAAAAGGAAAATGGAATGGAAGAAGAGAGAGAAGGGGAAGAAGGAGAGAGAAGGAAAGAGGAGGAGAGAGGGAGGAAGAGGGGAGGGGACAGAGAAGAGGAGAGGAGGGGGGAGGAGAGGAAAGAAGGAAGAAGAGGAAGAAGGAAGGGAGGGAGGGAGGCAACTCAAAATTCTACAGTGAAAATATCATTCAAGAATAAATCAAGACATTTTCAAATAATAAAAATTCTAAGGAAGTTTATCAGTAAACCTGTACTACAAGAAATGCTAAGGCAATTCTCCAAGCTGAAGGAAGAACACACTATATGGACACTCTCATCATGAGGAAATAGTAAATACCTAGTAAATATGAAAGACTATTATCCTCTTGATTTCTTTGAAATACACAGGAATGACCAGCGATGGTGGCTTATGCCTGTAATCCCAGAACTTGAGAAGGCTGAGACAGGAGGATTGCTTGGGCCCAGGAGTTTGAGACCATCTTGAGCAACACAGCAAGTCCTTGTCTCTTCAAGAAATACAAAAATTAACCAGGCATGGTTAATTTTTAATTGTAGTGCCAGCTACTCAGGAGGCTAGGGTGGGAGGATAGCTTGAGCCCAGGAGTTTGAGGCTGTGGTGAGCCATAATCATGCCACTGTGCAGACTGAGACCCTGTCTCAAAAATAAATAAAATAAATACACAGGCCTGTTTAAAGCAAAATCTATAATATTGTTTTCTGGTATTCAAAATATATGTATATGTGTGTGCACGTGTGTATGTGTGTATGTGTGTGTGACATGACAACTATAGCATAAAAGAAAGAAGAGTAAATGGACCTTTACAGTTACAAGGCTGTTACATTTTTTGTGAAATAGTATTAATTCTAAGTAGACTGTGAAAATACTTTTCCTAGAGCAACCACTTAAAAAAAAAAGATATTGCTTAGAAAAATAAATTAAAATGAAATTATACAATATGTTTAAATAACAACAAGACAAAAAAGAAAAATTGGGGGAAAAAGAGACATACCTAAATCCAACCACTTCAATAATTACGTTAGACGTTGATTAAATTTTCCAATTAAAAATGAGAGATTGTCACAATGGATAAAAATCGTGACCCAATGATGTTATGCTGTCTACAGGAGACACACTTTAAAAATAAAAACACAGATCAGTTAAAGGTAAATGAATGGAAAAAGATATATCAGGGAAACAGGAGTAAGACTAAAATGACTAAACTATTTCTAGTTGTTCTATCAGATAAAATACCCTTCAAGAAATAATTAGCTGGGCATGGTGGCAAATGCCTGTAATCCCAGCTACTTGGAAGGCTGAGGTGCAAGAATCCCTTGAACCTGGGAGGTAGAGGTTGCAGTGAGCTGAGACAGCACCACTGCACTCCAGCCTGGGCAGCACAGTGAGACTCTGTCTCAAAAACAACAACAACAACGAAAAGGTCAGGCACAGTGGCTCACACCTGTAATCCCAGCACTTTGGGAGGCCAAGGTGGGTGGATCACTTTGAGGTCAGGAGTTTGAGACCAGCCTGGCCAACATGGTGAAACCCCATCTATACTAAAAATACGAAAATTAGCTGGGCGTGGTGGCAAGCTCCTGTAATCCCAGCTACTCAGGGCTGAGGCAGAGGAATGGCCTGAACCTGGGAGGTGAAGATTGCAGTGAGCTGAGAGCACACCATTGCATTCCAGCCTGGGCAACAGAGTAAGACTCCGTCACAAAAAAAAAAAAAAAAAAAAAAAAAGAGAGAGAGAAAAGAAAAAAGAATACTATCAGAGATAAAACTGGAAATTACATAGTATATTTACATATTGGCTCAATAATTTATAAGAAAATGTGAAAGACTAGAATATCTACCACAATCTTGAAAAAGAACAAATGAGAACTGATGCTATCTGACTTTGAAATTTGCTATGAAGTTGCTATAATCAAGACACTTATAACTGGCATAAAGACAACAGATCAATTAAATAAAAAAGAGAACCCAGACATAAACTCTTTTTTTTTTTTTTTTTACATCTTGATAACAAATTGCCTTTGAATGTAGAACCCCTATTTTTAATAATAAGAGAGTAAGAGATTGAAACTCTTTAACAAGTAAAATGTGCCATGGTATATGTAGTATGGGGAACAGAAGCAGAAGGCCTGCCACAGGTTAGTTCAAGGGGTAGATTCAGAGAAGAGCAAATATACTTTGGAGTGTAGCAGTAGCAGAATGGCACATAATTGTAGGTCAACGCAAAGTAAAAGGACCAGATAGATGATAAGCCAAGCCAATAAGAGTGAACAGCATAGTGGTACAGAGCAACATTTTCCAACTTTATGCATGTACCAGCCACCTGGGGATCTTGTTAAAATGAAGATTCTGGTTCTGGGGTGGGGCCTGAAAATCTGCAGTTCTAACGTGTTCTAAGGGGACGGCTCTACGGATCCATGATTTGAATACTAAAGAGCATGGATATACTAATTACCTGCGTAATCTTCAGTAAACGATTTAACTTCTCTGTGCTTCAGTTTCCTCATCTATAAAATGGAGATCAGATGAAGTAATCCCAGTAAAATGAATACCATTAAGTGTCACTGATGATCAGTTACTTTCACTTGCGGAAGAGTGGAGGGCATGGCTGGGGGTGGGGTGGGAGGAGGGAGTCAGAGAAGTCTTAGTTGTATTTTTATACATTTTAAAGTAAGAAATGTATTCAGGTATTGACATGTGGACCGAGTTTTCTCCTCTCTCATACAAGCACATTACACGCGAAGCCAGATTAGTTCATGAATGTGCTACAGCACAGGATAGCTGGGAAATCCTGCTTGCAAACTGCTTTGGGTCCTGAGTGGGGAACGGTTTTGACTGGGAGCCGAACTCTAAATTCCTCTCCCTTATGCTGAGCTCAAAGTGACTCTCAGGTATTCAGGAAGAATACCTTTTGCTCATCACCTGCGGAGTGGTGGCCACAGCGAGGCGCTGGGGAAAGGCGCCAGGAGGCCTGCAGTGGGGGCGTGCCGGCGAAGCGAAGCAGGGGTGCGGGCAGGGAGAGGGCCGGCCCACATGGACCACGGGGCCTGGCAGGGGCAGGAGCAGCCTGCCGGCCCTGCCAATCAGCGAGGCCCGCGGCGGGCCCGGTCCCTCCTGGCCAGCGCGCTAGCTGGGCTTGGCTCTGCACTGCTAGCAGCGCACAGCGCTGGACTTGGTGCGCCAAGTGCGCGCGCGCTGCCGGCGAACGTCGGGAGCCCAGCATCAGCCGCCTCTCTGCAGTCGCTGCTTCTCCCGCGGCACCTTCGGGCTTCTCTTGGGAGAGGCGTGGGAACTTTCCTTCTGGCTAGGCTGCGGAGGTGATGGGCCGCTCCCGGCGGGGCCCTCGGGAAGGCGGCAAGGTGAGCGTCCTTGGGCTCTGGTGCGGCGATCCTGCCTAGTCGCTGACGCCCGGGTCCAACTTGGCTGCCGGGTCTAGACCAGTAAGAAGGGTTGGACAGGATAAGGAGGGGCGAGAGGATGGGGTGGGGTGGATTTGGACCCTGTATTTAGGTGCTGTCTCGTGAGCTGGTACCGACTTAACTCTGCTCGGTGCGGCTCCGCTCTTCCCGGCTCTGTGGGGCGCTGGGACGGCTGCCTGTGCTGAGGTCCGCTTGCAACCCGAAGTTGGAAGCGGCGCTCTGAAGTACGGACGTGTGGCTGGAGAGGGGCAGCGGCCGCTTCCAGTTTCGGGGTTCGTGTCTGACAATCAGAACCCCCGGGGGTGCTCTGCGGGTGCGGAGGAGGCCACTCGACGAATTTGTCTGAGGACGGGCTGGTGAACTCGCCTGGAGCTCTTTTCTGAACCAGCCAACCTTACTTAGTGCTTCATCTCTTTAATCTGAGCTAGGATCCTTTTAAGATCCAGCAGGTGGGAGCAGGTCAGCGTCCCCCCGCCTAGCTCCGGTTGCGAGGATATTGCTGGAAGGGCTCCATGAACGCTCGGGACGCCTTTTTCAGCTGGGAGCGCAAAGCTTCCCCTCCAAGTGGAGAACTGGAGCGGGTCTGGAAGTTGAGTGTCTTTCTGCGGAAGGCATCTCAGATTTGCCCACCAAGGGGGCATCTCTACCTTTCTTTGGCTCCTTTCCCCTCTTTGCCCTGTCAATCTGCTCCTAGAAGAGAGGGCATCTTTGACCATAAAATCTCACTTATACAGTCAGTTGATTTTCAAAGGCACCAAAGCAATCCATTGAGAAAAAGTCTTTTCAACTAACTGAGCCAGAATAACTAGATGTCCATTTAGAAGAAATAAACCTCATTTCCTAACTCACACCATACACAAAAATCAATTCAAGATGTACCATAAACCTAAACAGAAAATAAGAACCATAAAGAAAAAATTGAAAATTAGAGCACCTTAAATCTTCTACACATCAAGACACCATTAAGAAAATGAACAGGCAAGTACACACTAGAAGAAAATATTTGTATAACACATATTTGACAAACAATTGGTGTTCAGGACAAAGAAATCCTGTCTTAATAATAAAAAGCCACACAATCCAATTTTGAAATAGTTAAAACATTTGAACACTTTACTGAAGATACAAAATTAGACAACAATCATATGAAAAACATCATTAGCCATCAGGGAATGCAATTAGAATCATTACATGATTACCAGAATGACTAAAATTAAGGGGGTAAAACAGAATATCAAATGGTAGCAAAAATGTAAAACAACTAGAATGCTCATGAACTGCTAGTGAGAATTAAAATGGTACACCTACTTTGAAAAAAGGTTCGGCAGTTTCTTTATAACCTAGCAATTCCATTCTTAGCTATTTATTCAAAAGATGTGAAATCCTGTGTTCACTATACAACCTGTACAAGAATGTTCACAGCAGCTTTCTTTATAATAGTGAAAAATTCACCAAGAAGAATTCTATAAAGAAACTGGTATATTGATATGCTAGAATACTACTCTGTAATAAAAAGGAATACAACATAGATCAATCTCAAAAACATTAAGTGAAAGATTACACAAAAGCATACTGGAATGAGTCTACTATCAAATTCTAGAACGTCATATTAGAATTTCACAGAAATAAACAGTGGTTGCCTTTAGTGGTAGGGGTCAAGAAGAGATATGAGGGAATCTTCTGGGGTGATATTAATGCTCCATGAGTTAATAGGTATATGCATTTGCCCAAAACTCAGCAAATTTACACTTAATATCTGTGCATTTCAAACAAATATTGGAACTTAGTTCATGATTTGAATGCTTAACTATTTCAGGGGAAATTAACCAATATTTGCAACTTACTTTTCAAAGCATCAAAAGAATAACATGGATTAAAGGACGACTAGAGATATAAATAGATTTGTAATAAAACATAGTAAGATATTAATGGAATCTAAGTATTTCTAACTTTGTTGTGTATTCATAATTTTCTAATAAACTACCAGAGGGAAAAAGACTGGGAGAATCCTCTAAAATGAAGATTAATAAAGAGATATGATTAGATGCAATATATGATACTTAATTGGATCCCTGACCCAAAAAAGAGATACAAAGGATACTATTGGGACAACTGAGGAAATATGAATGTGAACTGTATACGAGATAATAGTATTGGTATTAATGTTAAATTTCTTGAGTTTAATAATGGTGTTACAAATTTCTAGGAATATGATCTTGTTTTTAAGATCGGGCTCAGTGGCTCAATTCCAACACTTGAGGAGGCCAAGAGAGGAGGCTCTCTTGAGGCCAAGAGTTTGAGACCAGCTTGGGCAACACAGCAAGACCCCCATCACTACAAAATTTAAATTTAAATTTAAATTAGCTGGGTGTGGTGATGAGTGCCTGTAGTCCTTCCTAGCTACTTGGGAGGCTGAAGTGGGAGGACTGCTGGAGTCCAAGAGTTCAAGGTTATAGTGAGCTATGATCATGCCGCTGTACGTTAGCCTGGGTGACAAAGCAAAACTGTCTTTTAAAAAATTAAAAATGTAAATAAAAGATCCTCAATTTCACTCAGAACAAAACATATTAAAACCACAATGAAGTATGTTTTTTTAATTTAAAAAAAAAAAAAAGATGCGTATTAATTAAAGTATTTAGAGGTAAAGTGTCATGATTTATGCAATTAACTCTCAAACGGTCAGGAAAAAGTGCATATATGTAAAAATATACATAGGAGAAAGGAAAAGAAGAGAAAGAAAAGGAGGAATAAAGAAAGTATACTATTTTTGTATCTCGTACTTTTGAAATTTAAAAATTTTCAAAATAGGAAAAAAGTATAGGCCTTGAAATAAACAGGTCTAAGTCTCAATTCCCATACTACCAATTACTAGCTTAATGATTTTGAGCAAGTTACTTCTCCTTAAGGATGACAGAGTCTAACCTGTAAGGTTACTGCAAAGATCAGGTAAAATAAGAGTTAAGTGCATAGTGCCTTGCACAAAATGCAGTGATAACAGTCACTGTTATTATAAAGACCTGTAGTGGCCAGGTATGGTGGCTCATACTTGATCCCAGGAGTTCAGCAAACAGCCTGGACAACATATTGAGACACCATTTCTTTTACTAAAAAAAAAACAAAACAAAAAAAGTAGTGTGTCACAGACCCATGAATTTCTTTTTTCTTTTTTTTTTTTTTTTAAGGAGATGGACTCTGTTGGTCAGGCTGGAGTGCAGTGATGCAATCTCAGCTAACTACAACCTCCGTCTCCCGAGTTCAAGCAATTCTCCTGCCTCAGCCTCCCAAGTAGCTGAGATTACAGGCGTGTACCACCACACCCAGCTAATTTTTGTATTTTTAGTAGAAACAGGGTTTCACCATGTTGGCCAGGCTTGTCTTGAACTCCTGACCTCAGTGATTCATCCACCTCAATCTCCCAAAGTACTGGGATTACAGGCCTGAGCCACCCCACCCAGCCAAATTTCAGTTTTAAAAAATGAGAATCCTGTTTTTAAAAAAATTTTATATGAAACACAGTATGTAAAATAAATAAATGTAAAGATCTTGAGGTGGGTAGTAGGATGTTACCAGTACTCATTCTGCCCTTCCCACACCTTTACAGAACCCTAGTTAACTACAGAAGACATTTTGAAAAACCAGTTCTCAGCCAGGTGTGGCCTATTTCAAAAAAAAGAAAGAAAGAAAAAGAAAAACCAGTTCTCTAGAACAGGGATGAGCAGTTTTTTTGTTTGTTTGTTTTTTGTTTTCGACAGAGTTTCACTCTTGTCACCCAGGCTGGAGTGCAATGGTGGGATCTTGCTCGGCTCACTGCAACCTCTTCCTCCCGGGTTCACACGATTCTTCTGCCTCAGCCTCCTAGTAGCTGGGATTACAGGTAGGTGCCACTATGCCCGGCTAATTTGTGTATTTTTAGTAGAGACAAGGATTCACCATGTTGGCCAGGCTGGTCTTCAACTCTTGACCTCAAGTGATAAGCCTGCCTTGGTCTCCCCAAGTGCTAGGATTACAGGCCTGAGCCACTGCACCCAGCCAGCTTTTTTATAAATAAACTTTTATTGGAATACAACCACCTGACTCATTTACAAATTGTCTATGGGTGCTTTAGTGCTTTAACAGCAGAGTTGAGTAACAGTAACAAAGACTTGAGTAGTTGTGACAGAGACCATATGGCCTGCAAAGCCTAAAATATTTACTATCTCTTCCTTTCAGGAAAAAGTTTGCTAGACTTTGCTTTTAAGAGTACATTTTCTGAGGGCCTACCTGCACAGTACTATCTTAGATACTATGGAGGGAATAAAAAGGACTATGACACAGTTACTGTTAACAATATTAAGCTTGGCTGGGCGCAGTGACTCACGCCTGTAATCCCAGCACTTTGGGAGGCCAAGGCGGATGAATCACCTGAGGTTGGGAGTTCAAGACCAGCCTGACCAACATGGAGAAACCCGGTCTCTACTAAAAATAAAAAATTAGCTGGGCATGGTGACATACCTGTAATCCCAGTTACTCAGGAGGCTGAGGCAGAAAAATCGCTTGAACCCAGGAGGCGGAGGTTGTGGTTAGCCAAGATCTACAGCCTGGGCAATAAGAGCGAAACGCCGTCTCAAAAAAAAAAAAAAAAAAAAAAAAAAAAAAAAAAAAAAAAAAAAAAAAGAAAAGAAAAGAAAAGAAAAGAAAAATAACAGTATTAAGCTTATGTGTAATTCATGAATGATTAAGTCTTTAAAAAGAATTTCTTGGCTTCCGCCGGCCCCATCAGCGCCCACGCCGCAGCTGAGCAGAAAGAGGCGGCCGACGCGACTTTGGGAATGCGCAGGGCCCCCGCCTCGCCCCCCCAGCCCGGGCCGCGGCCCCCGCCTTCTCCGCCGCCGCCCGGCGCTCCGTGCCCGCCCCCCGAGGCCGGCGGCTGCTCCCACCCGGGGCTGCTGATGTTTGTGCCGTGAGCACCGCCTAGCCATTGTCCCTGCCACTCTGTCAGCCACGCCGGGCCGCGCACCGGGAATGGAGCGCGCGTATGGGGAGCCTCCGTTGATGCCGCTGCGCCGCCCTCCGAGGCTGCCTCCCGGGAATCCCGGCTCCCTGAACGCTCCGGCCCGGAGCCGCAGACCCGAGTGCGTCCCCATGGAGGCGCCTGGGCTGGCCCAGGCAGCCACGGCGGAGAGCGACCCCCGACAGGGCGCTCACACTCTGCCCCTGCCCCTAGGCACGGCCGCCAGAGTCGCCTGCCTACCGACTGCAGGACTTCAACACGCTAGCCGTGGGCACCGAGACGTTCGGCGGGTGCACCTGGTGAAGAAGACCGCCAAGCATTTCTTCGCCCTCAAGGTGATAAGCATTCCCGATGTCATCCGCCTGAAGCAGGGGCAGCACGTGCACAATAACTCCGCTCTGAAGGAAGTCAGCCACCCGCTCCTCATCAGGCTATTCTGGACATGGCATGACGAGTGCTTCCTCTACATGCTCATGGAGTTCATGCCCGGCGGCGAGCTCTTCAGCTACCTGCGCAACCGGGGCCGCTTCTCCAGCACCACGGGGCTCTTCTACTCAGCAGAGATCATCTGTGCCATCCAGTACCTGCACTCCAAGGAGATTATCTACAGGGATTTGAAGCCGGAGAATATCCTGCTGGACAGGGATGGCCATATCAAGCTCACGGACTTCAGGTTCGCCAAGAAGCTGGTAGACAGGACGTGGACCTTCTGCGGAACACCCGAGTACCTGACCCCCGAAGTCATTCAGAGCAAGGGCCACGGGACGGCCCTTGGACTGGCGAGCCCTCGGCATCCTGATATTCGAGATGCTTTCGGGGGTTTCCTCCATTTTTTGATGACAACCCATTTGGCATTTATCAGAAAATTATTGCAGGCAAAATAGATTTCCCCAGACATTTGGGTTTCGGTGTAAAAGACCTCATTAAGAAACTGCTCGTGGTTGACAGAACAAGGCAGTTGGGAAACATGAAGAACGGGGCGAATGATGTGAAGCGCCATCGGTGGTTCCGGTCTACGGACTGGGAAGCTGTTCCGCAGAGAAAACTGAAGCCTCCCATTGTGCCCAAGATCTCTGGCGACGGCGATACCTCCAACTTTGAAACTTATCCCGAGAATGACTGGGACACAGCTGCTCCTGTGCTGCAGAAGGATTTAGAAATCTTCAAGAATTTCTGAGGACAGGAGCTCACATCTGGAAGGAAGATTGGAATGTGCCTGGAACGAAGAACTGCACCTAAGCAGACCAGAAGAAATGTCTTCTTCATGTGACAAGGACATTTCCAGTTTCCTGTGTGCCCGTATGTATAGAAACATCAGAGCACTGTTGAAATGAATGGAACGGTCGTTATTTAAGCAACTGGAATTCCACACTGTGGGAAGGGTTTGAGAACTGGTTATAGATTTGATCTTATCCTTTGGTGTTGTGCTCCTACTATGATGTCTTGGTTTTTCTCATAGACTTAAGTTTATAAGTTTGGGGAAAAAAAAAAGAATTTCTTGGAGTTTGACTCTTCTGTAAGTTAAGAGAGCCTAAAATATTAGCTACAAAAACTTTTTGTAATGTGTAAAACTTGTTTGGATCCTGTTTTCAACAAACCAACAGTAAAAAAAAAAAAAAATTACGGGACTCAAGGAGCGTTGAACAGACCAGATATTTGGTGGTATTAAAAATTATCATTAATTCTTTAGGTATAGTGACAATATCATTGTTAGGTTTTTTTATTTTCTTAAAAAAAGAGATCCTTTAGCAATTCACAGTAAAATTATAAAATGACATCTGGGATATAATCTAAAATAATATAGGAGGGGGTTTACAGATAGAATACATATGAAACAACAGTGGCCACGAGTTGATGAATGACTAGGTAGAATATAGGGGTTTCAGGGTACTACTACCCTCTCAATTTTTATGTTTGAAATTTTTGGCATTTGCAAGACAAATATCAAAAATAAACTAGCCACTGTCTTCTGAAGAAACTAGTATGAAAATCAGGTAACAAAGATAAGGATCTAGGAAAATAGTCCAAGAGCCCTCCTTCTAAAGAATCATCAATGGCAGTCAAATCACACAGGATACTGTCATCAGAGCCTAAATAAAGATAAGTTTCTTATGGAGAAAAGACTCTTAATTTATCTGAATTTTACTAATAAATGTTTACCAAGGTTCCTCTGAAAATATAATGGATGACAGTGATGCGTAACAGAAACATACAATTCTTTAAAAGGTTTTATAATGTAGCATATATAAAAGAATATATATGTGAACCCATTCCCCAACTTAAGAACGAGAATATTGCCAAAACGAATTAGCCAACTGTATGTTTCTTCCAGGTTCCATCTCTCTGCCTCCACACCATCCCTCACCCCAGAGGTGGCCTTTATCCTCAAAATTATATTACCTTTACTTTCTTTTTATCATACAGTTTTACTACAAATTCTTTTTTTTTTTTTTTTTTT
>NW_016107793.1:808387-825499 GCF_001604975.1 Cebus imitator
TTTTAAGATGGAGTCTCCTCTGTTGCCCAGGCTGGAGTGCAGTTGTGTGATCTCAACTTACTGCAGCTTCTGCCTCCTGGTTCAAACAATTCTCCTGCCTCAGCCTCCCCAGCAGCTAGGATTACAGGCACATGCCACCACACCTGGCTTTTTGTATGTTTACTAGAGATGGGTTTTCATCATGTTGGCCAGGCTGGTTGGTCTCAAACTCCTGACCTGGTGATCTGTCCACCTCAGCCTCCCAAAGTGCTAGAATGACAGGCGTGAGCCATCATGCCTGGCTCCCACAAATTCTTAAACAATATATTAACCATCATATTGGATTTAGTATTCTGAAACTTACTTTTTAAAAAAAATCTGAACATTCATGGAAGATTCAATAGAGCACAGACTACTAGCTTTTGAGTTAAACTTGGTGTATCCCAGCTCTTGCCACTTTCTAGGTATATGATCTTGGGGAAATTATTTCCCCGTTTTAGTTTCCTCTATTATAAGTGAAATAACACCTGCCTCAAAAGACTTATGAGGATTAAAACTATATACAAAAAGCACAGTTCCTGGTATATAGCAGGTGCTCATAAATGGTAGCTAATATTGGTTACTGTTAAGCATGGCTTATAAAGACTCGGCAAATTAAATCCTTTTACTTAACAGAAAATATTATCTTGTTATCAAGCATTTCCTTTCTATAAGGCCATTAGAAAACTTCTTAGTAATAGATCAGTCTGTGCATGGTCAATCTCCACAGCTAACACCAGAAAGAAGCAATCAATGTTCATCTGATATCGTGATTTTGCACCCATGGCTTTGCAGAGTTAACTATGTCTCATGGACTCTGTTCACCAGGAAAAGAGTCTAATCCATCAAACCATTTATTCTAGGTAATTGAAAAGCTGACAAGGTCAATTCTGATGAGATGAGAATTCATGTTTGCACTCAGAGTGAGAAAGGAGGCCTCCATTTCTCAGCCTTGCACCCTCCTGATGGAAGGGAGGGAAGAAAGAGAAAATACCAAGAAGTTGAAATCAGCGGTCAGGCAACTTGCAGACACCACTGATCAGGCCATAATAAGGCCTAGGAACTGGGAAGTTAACTCCCTTTTTGGTTCCCAGTGTCTATGATATCTAGAAACCTTGAAAGTATTGCAAAATGTTATCTCTACTGGCCACAGCCCAGTGTTGGGTCACGTCCTCCACGTTTACATGATCCAGACCCCCTCCTGGAAATACCTCTGCCAACTAATGATTCACTGCCTTTGTCTTGTCTCTGTAAGCCCCATCCTCTGACCATTCCTGCGCACGCCACATATGAACTAGCAGATCAATGAAGCCAAAGGCTGTGAGGTCAATTGTCCAGGCAACGGAAAATAACACAGTTTCTCCTTCAGAGGTGTAAGCCTATAAAAAGGGAAGAAGCTGCTTTTCGGGGAGCTTGGTACTTGGGAGGTAAGCCCACCGAGACACCATGGCCAATTAAAGGTCTCTTCCTTCCTCACTCGGGGTCTAAGTGGCTTTGTTCACCGGTTGCTACATTTCTGGTTCCCTTACCGGGAAGCGAAATCTGCTTTGGCGGACAACTGGAACAGCCTCTTAGGAGGTTTTGGCCTGCCCTGCGGAGCATCCCCGAGGGGGGTCTCTGGTTAGCTCAGTCGATACGGGTCCTAAAGGCGCCTCTGAAAGAGCACTTTTCGCTTTCTCAGTGGACCACCTTGCTGAGGTGAGACCTGGCAGACCCCCGCAGCAATCGGCGCAGTGGCTGAACACCGGGAAGGAACTGACACTAGGACAACTGAAACACCTAGGGTCGTCCCTGAAAGCTTGCCTGAAACTGCCCACTCCCTCTGAGTGAAAGTGTGGCCTGATCACCCCTGGCATGCTGACTTTGATACTTTGGTTCTTAGTCGATTTTCTTTCTTTGTAAGCCAGTTCTGGCAACTTGTTTGTTTTTGTTTCTAATTTGGCTGGTGGAAAAGGTGTGCAAGTGCGATATTGAGACAAGTGGGGAGCTCTGACTCTTCCTCACAGTCCAAAGCAAGAGTCCGCCTTGAGCCGCGGTTCCATAGGACGCCTCGTACAACTGAGTGGCAGACTGTGTTGGCGCTTTGTACCAACCTGCCTTAAGCCAAGAGGGTCCAACACTCTCGCGAGGGGGACAGCCAGCAAGGGGCAGAGCAATGTGCGACCTCATTCCCTTTTCCCTTCTTGTGACATGAGTGGTGTTTTGCTTCGAGGGAGGGAGATGAGAAACGCGCAAGGGAAACCAACCCCGTTGGGAACCATGTTGAAAAATTTCAAGAAAGGGTATAATAAAGATTATGGGGTCTCTATGACACCAGGGAAATTGCCTACTCTGTGCAAAATAGATTGGCTAGCCTTAGAAGTAGGATGGCCAGCAGAGGGCAGCCTAGACAAATCTTTGGTTTCCAAACTATGGCATCAGGTTACAGATGAGCAGGGACACCCAGACCAAGTTTCCCTGTATACATAGCTAGCTTCAACTAGTGCTGAACTCCCCGCAGTGGTTAAGAGGACAGGCTGCAGCAGTGCCTGTAGCAAAGGGACAGTTAAGGAAAGGAGAGTCATGCTCCACTTGCCAAAAGAAGCAGAAGCCCAAGGTTTTAGTGGACCCAGAATCAGAGAATAATTGGCCAGAAGAAGCAACACCTGTCCCTAGGGTGCCTCCGGCCCCCCTTCCAGCTTCCCTAGAACCTCCCCCTTATAGGGAAGAGGGGCTAGAGCCCACAGCACCAGAACAACCGCCAAGTCCCAGAACCCCTAGGCAGCCCAAAAGGGAGGAGAAAGGTAGTTCCCCACCAGAAGAAAACCTTCCACTGGCAGCCCACCTACGGCCAAAACGTGGAGTACAGATGCCCTTGAGACAGAGCAGTGTTACACAGGAGTGGACGAGGAGGGGCACATGAGGGAGAGACAGTCATATTTGCACCAGCTCTTTACCACTACTGATCTGTTTAATTGGAAACAGAACACTCCCACATATACAGAGAGGCCACAAGCCATACTCGATTTAATGCAAACTATTATCCAAACACATAGTCCCACTTGGGCTGATTGTTATCAACTGCTTATGAACTTCTTCAACACAGACGACAGGCACAGGCTGATCTAGGTAGCCACCAAGTGGCTGGAGAATGCCCCAAGCGATTTTCAGAATCCTCAGGAATATGCTAAGATATATTTGCCTGCCACAGACCCCCACTGGGACCCCAACGAGTGTGAGGGCATGGAGAACATACTCCAACATGGGAAGGCCCTCATGGAGGGACCAAAGAGAGGGGCTCAAAAGACAACCAACCTTTGCAAGGTGTTAGAAGTCAAGCAGGAAAAGGATGAGAGCCCTGGGTGGTTCTATGAAAGGCTATGTGAAGCTTTTCGGATGTACACCCCATTTGACCCAGAGAGCCCTGAACACCAGACAATGGTCAATATGACCCCACTTATGCAAAGTGCTGAGGATATTAGGAAAAACCTCCAGAAACAGGTTGGGTTGGCAACTGTAAGTACTGCTCAGCTGCTGGCATTAGCACATCAGGTTTTCACTAACCAAGATGTAATAAACGAGAGAGAGGCTCGCAGAGGATGACTGGCAGGCCAAGTGGAATGCTAACCTGCTAGCCGCAGCAAATGCTGATGTAATAGCTGCAGCCATAGGGAAAACTCCCCTCAAAGGGTGGGGAAAGGGGGGTCCGAATAAACAGACCCAGCCTGGAAGTCAGCCCCTACTGAGGAACCAATGTGCCTATTGTAAGGAAATGGCGCATTGGTAAAACAAATGCCCACAGTTTAAAAAAAGACTAGAAAGTGAGGGGTCGGAAGGAACCCTATTCAACCTAGCCAAAGGGATACTGGACTGAAGTGGGGGGACTGGGCTTGTCCACCCTGAGAGCCTATGGTCAGGATGATGGTGGGTGGGCAGAAACATTAATTTCCTAATCAACACCAGGGCAGAACACTCAGTGGTGACCCAACCCACAGCCCCTTTGTCCAGTAAAATAGGCGTAACTGGAGCAACTGGTGTTTCAGAGAAACAGGCTTTTTGCCTACCATGGACCTGTTTGGTGGAAGGCCATGAGATTATAATCAGTTCTTGTACACGCTGGACTGCTCCCTACCCCTTTTGGGGAAAGACTTGTTAAGCAAACTAAGAGCTACTATCACATTCACTAATAAGGGCTCTCGACAGCTCAAATTGCCTCAAGCAGGGGTTATCATGGCTCTCACAGTCCCAAAGGAGAAGTAGAGACTCTTCCTAACTAAGCCAGGCCAAGAATTAACCCCTAGGCTAGCCAAGTGATGGCCATCAGTCTGGGCAGAGGACAACCCCCCCCACAGGGATGGCAGTAAACCAGGCCCCAGTGGTTACTGAAGTAAAGCCAGGGGCACCACCAGTCAGACAAAGACAATACCCAATCCTGAGAAAGGTGTTGGAGGGAATCCAAATCCACCTAAAACGGCTGAAGGCCTTTAAATCACAGTCCCCTGCCAGTCTCCTTGGAACACGCCTCTCCTGCCTGTCCCCAAGCCAGGAGCTAAGGACCACTGACCAGTGCAGGACCTGCACTTGGTCAACCAAGCAACTGTGGCTTTGCACCCCACGGTGCCCAATCCTTATACGTTGTTAGGACCAGCTGAAATCAGCTGTTCACTTGCTTAGACTTAAAAGATGCTTTCTTCAGTATCTGGTTAGCCCCTGAAGGCTAGAAACTGTTTGCCTTCCAGTGGGAAAATCTAGAGTCAGGCATAACACCACACTACACCTGGATTCGGCTTCCACAGGGGTTTAAGAACTCCCCAACCATCTTTGGAGAGGCACTGGCCCAGGACCTCCAGAGCTTTCCCCCCAAGGATCTAGGTTGTATGCTGCTTTAGTACATGGATAGTCTTTTGCTGGGACACCCGGTGGTCTGGGAACTGACTCGGTACTCAGACACTTGGAGACCTGTGAATACGAGGTCTCTAAGAAAAAGGCCCAGATTTGCCAACAATAAGTGCACTATCTGCAATTTACTATCAGGTGGGGCAGTAAAGCCTAGGAATAGAGAGGAAACAGGTTATCAGTAACCTGCCGGTGCCAAAAACTCGGAGGCAGGTACGAGAGTTCTTAGGGGCTGTGGGATTCTGCAGGCTGTGGATTCCTAAGTTTGCAGTCCTGGCTAAACCTCTGTATGAAGCCACAACGGGGGGAGACGGAGAACCGTTCTAATGGGGCTCAAAACGGCAGGGGGCATTCTTACAGCTGAAAGAAAAACTGATGTCTGCCCTGGCTCTGGGGTTGCCAGACTTGACAAGACCCTTTATACTATATGTGACTAAGAGAGAAAATGGCAGTGGGGGTCCTGACTCAAACTGTGGGCCCATGGCCTCAATCTGTGGCATATTTGTCCAAACAGTTGGACGGATGGCCCCCATGTCTATGAGCCTTAGCAGCCACTGCCTTAGTGGTACAAGAGGCAGACAAGCTAACTTTGGGACAGAATTTAAAGATAAAAGGCCCTCACGCATGGTCACCTTAATGAATATGAAGGGCCATCTCTGGCTCACCAATGCCTGCTTAAACTAAGTACCAGGGCTTGCTGTGTGAGAATCTGCACGTAACCATAGACGTCTGCAACACCCTAAACCCAGCCAACTTACTCCCGGTGTCAGAGGACCCAGTGACAGATGATTGCCTGGAGGTACTGGACTCAGTTTACTCCAGTCAGCTGCATCTGCAGGACCAGCCATGGTCTCAGGCTGACTGGAAACTGTAGATGGATGGAAGCAGCTTTGTCAACCCTCTAGGGAAGAGGCAAACCATTACCTCAAGTCACCTCAGCACAGAAAGCCAAATTAATAGCCCTAACTAGTGCCTTAGAATTAAGTGAGGGAAAAACTGTTAACATCTTTACTGACTCTCAGTATGCATTCCTCATTCTCCAAGTACATGGGGCACTGCACAGGGAGAAGGGCCTACTTAACTCTGGGGGCAAGAAAATAAAGTATTAACAGGAAATTTTGCAGCTACTGAAGCAGTATGGAAGCCCCAAAAGGTGGCAGTCGTGTACTGCCGAGGACATCAGCGAACCTCCACCACAGTAGCCCAGGGAAATGCCTGTGCAGATGTGGAGGCCCAGAGGGCCATATCCATCCCATATCAGGCATCAGTCATGGCCCCCCTACTGTCCCAGGTTCTGGATATGGTACCGGTTAAATCTGAGGAAGAAAGAGGCTTCCACCAAACTAAAGGCAGAAAGGAGGTGGAGGGAGGATGGATACGCCTGCCAGATGGACGGGTAGCAGTGCCACAACTCCTAGGACCTGCGGTGGTATTAGCTGTCCACAAGACCTCCCACCTCGGTCAAGAATCCCTTGAAAAATTGTTGGGCCAATATTTTCACACCTCTCATTTATCTGCACTAGCCAAAAGAGTGACGCAGCGGTAAACATGCAAACAGCACAATGACAGACAAGGACCTACAGTCCCACCAGGAATCCAGGCTTATGAAAGTGCTCCCTTTGAAAACTTGCAAGTGGCCTTCACTGAGATGCCCAAATGCAAAGGTAATCGGTATCTACTGGTTCTGGTACGTACTTACTCCAGGTGGGTAGAAGCCTACCTGACACGGACTAAAAAGGCCCATGAAGTGACTTGTGTTATCTTAAGGGACAACATCCCTAGATTTGGACTGCCTCTGCAAGTGGGCTGAGACAATTCACCTGCATTTGTAGCCGACTTGGTACAAAGCACAGTGAGAATGCTAGGAATCAGCTGGAAGTTACATGCCGCATACTGGTCTCAGAGTTCAGGCAAAGTGGGGAGCAAATGAACCAGACTATTAAAAATAGCTTAGGGAAAGTATGTCAGGAGACAGGGTTAAAATGAGTATAGGCCCTTCTTATGGTTTTAAGATTAAATGTACACCTTCTAAGAAAACTGGGTATTTCCCATATGAATCCTGTATCACAGGCCTCCCCCGATTCTTCAGGGACTCCCCAGGAATTAGGGGAGACTGAACGGTACCGACAGTTACAGGCTTTGGAAAAGGTGGCAAAGAAGGTGTAGTATGGGTTAATAAAAGGTGCCCGGTTAGCTTATTCTCCCCAGTTCACCCCTTTTCACCAGATAACCAAGTCTGGATTAAGGACTGGAATGTGGCTCCCCTATGACTGAGGTGGAAAGGATCACAGACTGTCATCTTGACCACTCCAACCACCGTGAAGGTTGTGGGAGTTCCCACGTGAATCCATCACAGCCGTGTAAAACCTGCAGCACCAGACACCTGGGAAGTAAAAACAGACCCCCATAGCCCCTCCGAGATCACCTTAAGGAAAGCTAAAACAACAAGCCCTGCTCCAGCACACCCCGGAAGCTAACTAGTCTACATACAGCTAAAGCACGAGAGCTGCCCCCATGGGACAGGTAATCCTTTTCTTTGGACTATGGATTTGCATCCTAATTGCCCTAACAAATGTAAATCCACAGCTTAAGGGCTGTTACCAGTGTGTACATCAAGTCACCAGGGCAGAGCAAAAAATTACTAGTCTTGCTATTTTATAGTTACTATGAGTGTAAAAAAAAAACCCTTAAGGGAACATGTACATACAATGCTACCCAGTATAAGGTATGCAGCCCAAAAAATGGGTAATCTGATGTTTGCTATAATCCCTCTAAACCTCCTAAGTTCACTATAAAGGCAGGAAAGCACCTGGGAGGATTTAATAATAACTGGGGCTGGGAGAAAGGACACCTGCTGACTAGCATAAAGACCTATAAAAAGCCCCACAAAATCTCCCTCAGCTTTAACACATGCATAGCCATTAAGGCCAAAACTGGGGGAGGAGGTCCCCGCAGTGAATGTGGTTGACTTGAATGGTAAAGAGCCTACTGACAAAATCACAAGTATCTCTGTACCTTTAGTTAACATTGTGAAGATTCACTTGACCTCTAAACATGTATCAAGTGGGCTACCTGGTCTCCAGCCTGCCGACCAGGGACCTCAAAGGGAGGTATACTTAGTCAAGGGAACCAGGCCAGCAAACTGTTCCTCTGGAAATTGTAATCCTATAACCCTCCTCATAAGAAACCCAGGGGATCCTATGTGGAATCAGGAAATAACTATGTCACTGGGAATCAACAGAAAAGGCATGGACCCCTGGGGCGTCATAGTAATAACCACAGTAGTAATGGGAAAATTAGTACTCCACTTAGCCCAGCTAGTGTACCAAACCTTCTATGATGAGCTCGAACAATCCATTCCCTCAATTCCCCAAAGTACTAAGAACCTGTTCTTCCAGTTGGCTGAACATGTGGCTAAGTCCCTAAACGTGACCTCTTGCTATGTATGTGGGGGAACTACTATGGGGGATCACTGGCCTCAGGAAGCACGAAAACTCATGCCCACCGATCCCATCCCCAAGATAGCCTTTGGGCAAAGAGCTCAAAGTGGTAACTTTTGGGCCCTAAAAACTTCAATTATCGGACAGTACTGCTTAGCCAGGATAGGAAAGGGCATAACGGTCCTGGTGGGCAAACTAGACTGCTTGGGACAGAAACTGTACAATGGAACAAGTGAAACAACCACTCGGTGGAGTCTAAACTGGACCGAGATCAACGCTTTCCAAAGATTCCCTACCTTATGGGCCACTTAGACTCATCCAGAGCTCCACCGGGACTGGGTTGCACCTCCTGGCTTATACTGGATATGTGGGCACAGAGCCTACACCAAATAACTGAGTCAGTTGATAAATAGCTGTGTCACTAGTACTGTTAAGCTTGTTTCTTCCTCCTGCCCATAAAAACTGGGGAATTCCTGGGACTTCCTGTCTATACTTCTTGGAATAAGCGTGGCCTGGTCACAGGCAACTGGAAGGATGATGAATGGCCCCCCAAGAGAATAATCCCTTATTATAGGCCTGCCACATGGGCAAAGAATGGCTCATGGTGATATCGTACCCTTATCTATACACTTAATTGGATTATCCGGTTACAAGCTGTCTTGGAAATACTAATAAGACTGGCCAGGCACTAACTTTCCTAGCACAACAGGAAACTCAAATAAGAAATGCCATCTATCAGAATAGACTGGCTTTAAATTACTTATTGGCAGCTAAATTACTTATTGGCAGTGTATGTGGAAAATTCAACTTAACCAACTGCTGCCTACAAATAAATAACCAGGGTCAGGTGGTTAAGAACATTGTAAGGGATATGACAAAACTAGCACATGTACCCGTGCAGGTCTGGCATGCGTTCGACCCTGGGTCAATGTTTGAGAATTGGTTTCCTGCAATAGGGGAATTCAAAACCATTGTCATAGGTGTACTATTAATAATAGGGGCCTGCATACTGCTTCCTTGTTTGATGCCCTTGTTTCTTCAGGTGGTAAGAGGGTTTATTATCACCATGGTTCAGGAAAAAACTTTCCAAAGAACCACTACCAATCAGTCCCACCAGAAAACCCCGACAGTGAGGCTGAAGGTGACAGTAAGAACTCTCACTAAGAATGGTGAGAGTCTCAAAGAGGGAGTTGAGAAAGGAGGCCCCCACTTCTCAGCCTTGCACCTTCCTGATGGAAGGGAGGGAAGAGAGATGAAATACCAAGAAGCTGGAATCAGCAGTCAGGCGACTTGCTGACACCACTGACCAGGCCATAGTAAGGCCCAGGAACTGGGAAGATAACTTCCTTTTTAGTTCCCAGTATCTATGCTATCTAGAAACCTTGAAAGTGCTCCACAAAATGTTATCTCTACTGGCCACAGCCCAGTGCTGGGTCACGTCCTCCACATTTACAACTGGAAATACCTCTGCCAACTAATAATTTACTGCCTTTGTCTTGTCTCTGTAAGCCCCATCCCCTGACCATTCCCGTGCACGCCTAATATGAACTAGCAAATCAATGAAGCCAAAGAGGTCAATTGTCCAGCCAATGGACAATAACAGTTTCACCTCAGAGTTGTAAGCATATAAAAAAGGGGAAAAAGTTACTTTCGGGGAACTCAGTACTTGCGACATAAGCCCACCGAGACTCCATGGCCGATTAAAGGTCTTTTCCTTCCTCACTCCGGTGTCTAAGTGGCTTTGTTCACGGGTTGTCCTGCCACAAGAGGTAAAAGACTACCGCATTCTGCTTTCCTGAAGCTGACTGAGGCTTCTATGATCTCCTCAAACATTCCCCTGTGTGTCCCAGCTCTACACATGGAAGGCAGAAAGAACACAGTAATGAAGAATGCTAGCTCTGGGGCCTGGCTCAGCTGCTTACTTACTGCCGGACAATGCAAGTACTAAAGCTCTCTAATATTAGTTTCATCATCAGTAAAACGGAGATAACAAAAACTTATCCTTATATTAATAGATAATTATAGACCTGACTGTGGCTCTAAGACAGTTGTAATGGAGATCAATGATCTAATATTAATTCTTTGAACTTTTATCTTTCTCAAAATGCTCTAGATGCCTGAATTTAAAAGTGTGACTAAGGCATGAAGTGAAGAACTTCTCTAAAATGGTTTTTGCTGTTGATATTCCTTTAACACATAATGCTTTGGGTATTAACTCAGGTGTTAAAAAGAGTTATTTTATTTTTCAAGGAAGGAATAAGCACATCTGGCAGAAGAAAACTGCTAAGAGAACTCCTAAGGCGGGGCTCTTTAGCATCAAGGTACAACGAATAGGGATAACAAAGTGAAGGCAAAGTCAATGTTAAGAGAGGCACAAGATGGGAAGAGTAAAGGCACTGTGAATTCACGCAGACCTACACTGCAATCAGGCTGCCATTTCATATGCCACATCATACAGCAACTTTATTAATGTAGCATAGTGAGGCTGATATGAGGAAATGTTCCACAGAAAAGTTGAACAGAAGTTGTTAGAAGACAACTGAGACCATGGGGGTTGTGGGGAGGAGCTTCTACGTTATTAATCCAAGAGGAGTAACATGCAGCGTAACATAAATCTGGGGTGTAAATACTGGTCTACGAGTTCATCCAGTGGCTAAGAGTACGTATATGTCAGTACTGTGGGCATTCAAATAAGATGGCCCCTCCAAAACACAATGAACAGTTCTAGAGTGAAGCCCATTAAAGAAGAATCTACGTTACAGCTAATAAGACCTAGTGCCCAGGCTCTGTTCCAAAACATCCTTTTCTTAAATGTCTTTGCATTTTGTTTTATAAGCTGCTCATGTCACTTTGGTTTCCTCTGTCAAAAAATATTTCCACAACAAGGGAAGAATAATTAAGTACATTTTGTATTATTTGTCAAAGTTAAAAACTATAAGCACTGTCATGAATATAAATAATTTCTAACAGCATGTTAGATAATGCTTATAATACTGGGCGGGTGGACAAATATAAAAACAGGAGACAGAGAGAGAGAGAGAGAGAGACAGACAGACAGGTATCAGCAGAATCCCAGATACATATCAGCAGAATCCCAATTATTAGGAGGGAAAGTGTTTGCTCTTGCAACCTACCAAAAAGAATAAATATAGCAAAATATATGTATTTCACTAGTTGGTTTTATTTCTATTACTTTTATGTTCAGTGGAAGAAGGTATGTTTTTAAATTCCCAGTTGCTCTGGAGATACATCCCAGTTCCTTTAAATGTAACACTTTGGGCATCCAACCCCTGCTGACCCCTGGAGACCAGAGAGGCCCCACCTCCTCTGCCTTCTACCTCTTTAGCTTCTTCATCCAGTTAGCAATAGCAATGAATTCTTTTTTCTTTTTTAACAGAAATGGAACAGCATGGAGGCAATGAATTCTTTATCCTTTCTACTTGCTGCCCACCCACCCTCTTAATTCTGCATGGATTTGAATACTCTTTTCCCTATTATCAGTGCCACTTCTGTTCACACCGATTAGATCTTTCTGCAGGATCAGCACTGCTTCTACTTCAAGAAATAAAAGCTTTGGCAGTGTTCACACAAGAAGGGGGCTGCTGTCCCAAGCTGCATAAATCTGGAAATTTTGTGAGAACTGATGGGTGAGTGAAACAAACCCTGGAAAGCACCGTTGAGGCAAAAAGTAAATCATTTATAGAGAACTTACATAAACTGGTAAGAACCACACTGAGATCCCAAGAGATGCTGAGGCAAATTTCAGAGAATAATTCTTCAAAGAAGAAATATAAATTGACTTTTTAAAAAACAAAAAAGTCCACTACTAATCAAAGAAATATAAAGTACAATGAAATGCCATTGGTTACTATCTATTACTATGCCAAATATTTTTTTAAAGAATATCCCTTAGTATTTGGAGGCAAAAGGAATGCTCTCATAAACTACTGATAACTTTATACATATAATCTAGTAATTCCACTTTTAGTCATCCGGATTAAAGAACTACATTACGAGTCTCATTTGCTAGTTTATATATATATTATATTTTTTTTTTCTTTTTTGAGACAGGGTCTTGCTCAGTCACTCAAGCTGGAGTGCAGTGCTGCCATCATAGCTCACTGCAGCCTCCAAATCCTGGGCTCAAGCGATCTTCCAAACTCCTGGGCTCAAGCGGTCTTCCCACCTCAGCCTCCCAAGTAGCTGGGACTACGGGCATGTACCACCACACAAAGCCATATTTTTATTTTTTACAGACATGGTGTCTCCCTATGTTGCTCAGGCTGGTCTTGAACTCCTGGCTGTAACTGATCCTCCCAGCTTGGCATCCCAATATGCTTGGATTACAGGCATGAGCTACCATGACTGGCTCTAGATGCTTATCTTTAATAGAAAAAAATAGGTTAAAAAAAAGCCATGTCCAATATTAGGGGAACAATTAAGTAAGAAGCCCTCCCTTATTCCACCCATCATAATTCATACCTTCCTTTGTGGGTGGTTAGTGCCTCTATTTTAGCACTCCAACTGAGTTGTATTATACATAGTCATACCTAAGTCTGTTTCCCTTGCTGGACTATAAACTCTCTGAGTACAGATTTGATGTCCTATTCAGCTCTGTATCATAACCCTTACCATCTTTTGGGTCTTTTGGGCCCCTCCTCCTTACCCTCAGCATCCAGCACATTATTTCACTAACAGCAGGGTATGAAAAAATCTTAAGCTGAACCACTATAAAAAGCAATTAATCAGTGACTTCAGAGATAAAATAATTTTACACACAAAAAGACATAAACACATAAAAGGTATGAACAAACACTAAATTTAGAACTGCCTTAATTCAACCATAATTTAAAGTAAGCTCAAATTCCATGAGAATGCAGGAATGAGTATTAGATCAAGGGAGTCAGAATCAGCAGTCATGTCCCTTTATCCTTTTCTCTGTCTTCCTGCCTCAAACATACATGTGAAGCCTAGAGATGTAATGGCCCTCTTGAAATGGTGAATCAAGCCACAAGTTTATGACTGTAGTGCCAAAGGCAAAAGCCTGATCCTCAATTACATCAATGAGCCACTGCCTCACTCTAGATCTGTGATGTGAGGAAAAAGAAATCCCACGTGTTAAACCCACTAGTAATGATGTTTTCTGTAATTGTGACTGACAGAATTTTCTGACAGATAATAATAGAATTTCTCATAGTTAGTAAAAGAGCTTTCCTTTACTTGTTCTGGCTTGTAAATAATATATACCCATCACCTGGGCACGGTGGGTCATGCCTGTAATCCCAGCACTTCGGGAGGCCAAGGCAGAGGGATCACGAGGTCAAAAGATCGAGACCATCCTGGCCAACGTGGTGAAACACCGTCTCTACTAAAAATACAAAAATTAGCTGAGCATGGTGGCACACACCTGTGATCTCAGCTACTCGGGAGGCGGAGGCAGGAGAACCGCTTGAGCCCGGGAGGCGGAGGTTGCAGTGAGCTGAGATCACACCACTGCACTCCAACTTGGCGACAGAGTGAGATTCAGTCTCAAAATAATAATAATAATACATATATACTCATCTACTTGGTTATAGTGACCACACCATAACTGGACACTTGAATCAAGAAAGGCCTATCAGAGTCTTCCTCTAGAGTAATCTATGGTCTTCAGGAAAAAAAAATTCTTTCTTTCCATTAAAAGCTATGGCTGCTGTCAGCCATTTTGCTTGTCCCTTAAAAAGAGCCCATCTGTTGAATGGAGACCACCGGATTCAAAAATGGAGACAGACACTATCTGAGCTCCCAGATCCAGCTTAGCCTAACCCCTAACCAATTATTACCAACCCCTAAACAGACTTACCAATTATTATACAAATTAACTTGCTTTTTTGGCTTAAGGTTACTGAAATCATATTTCCAACACCTGTATTCAAAAAAGTCCTATATACTACAGTGGGGGTAAACATAAAAATAATTATTTTAGTAACACTAATAGTTATTTTAGAGTTGAAAAAAATGCTGCAACATATTAACCCACATAATTCATATAAATGTTAACCCACATAATTCAAGTTACATTTGTCATTCTCCAATTGCCTACCATTTCCTTTCATAATGCCCATACTATAACCACATTGAATTGTTTGTTCTTTCCTATACACTGTTCACATTTTTCTATTTATGTGATTTTAGCCTACTGTTCTCTGACATTAATACCCTTCCCTCTCAATGCCTAACTGTATTTCTTCTGAAACACCAGTTTTTTTATGTGTATGTCCCTTAGTTCTGACCTTGCATTACAGTTATGCATGTGCATGTCTTATCTACCTAACTGAACTGTAATGTCAGTAAGATCAGGGCCCATATTTGATTTGTATATATCCCCACAGGTCAGTCTGTTCCCAAAATCCATATTACTTCTATAAAATCCAGGCTATTTCACAATTGTCAATACCTCAGTATTAAGTATATTGCTAGGTGCCAGTGGCAATATAGCAATATACTTAATCTAATCATCCTGGGTACCACAAAGGACACATTAATGTAAGTGAGAAGACTGGACAGGGTACAAATTACATTTAGGGAGGCATATAGAGAACAAAAAGTCCAACTTTGTCTAATTTAAGAAATAATTTTTACTTAGAGATACTGAGGTCTTACACATTTTTGCTAGTCACCCAAGTCAAGCCTATTTTAGGCTTTGGTCCTTCTCTGTTAGCTTTCAGGCATATCTATAATAAGAATTCCTACCTCCTCCTACCTACCCACCCATCCAGGATACATTATTTTTCCAGGAGATACCCCTGAAAAGAAAGTCCACTCCTTACAGTTTCCTGACTCTAAGCCACACCTTCTATCTAGACCCAAAGTGTACGTAGTTAATGCCTTCAGCTTCCCTGACTCTCCTATAATCTATTTCTTCTTAACTTATCCTTACCCCTTTGACTCTTATGCCTTGCCTGTCTTCTTTCCCTTAGTTCTATCCGACTAGTAGCTTATCCTTGGTCTCATCAGCACACACAAACATAGACCTCAGAAATACTAGAGACAGGAAAGCACAGTCAATAGTAATAGCAGCCACTATTTATTACATACCTATTACATGCTAATCACAATGCCTGGTACTTAACAAAGTATCTATGATTCTCATGACAATCCTGATACTAATTTTACAAATGAGGAATCTGATCCTGAAAGAGATAACTTGTCAAATATTAGCCAATTAGGAAATATTAAAGGTGAGCTCCTAGTTCCAAAACCTACATTTCTTCTGCTTTATCATAGTGCCAAAAATGAAATGCTGACTCTATTTTCCCAGGTGGAAGCTGGGAAAATAGAGCCTAATATCCCACAGCCCAATAATCTACTATCCACACATAGTAGCAGCCAGAGTGGAGTGATCTTTTGCTTAAATATTGATTAATTCTTTGCTCTAGTCCCTCCAATGGTTCCTCCCTTACTCAGGGAAAAGCTAAAGTCCTTATTATGGCCTAAGAACCCTATGATCTGTCCATCTGTACCCCTCCCCCATTACCTCTCTGGTTTCACTGTTTATCTCTCCCTCACTTACTCTAATCCAGCCACACTCAACCTGTTCACACCTCAGGGTTTTTGCATTTATTATTCCTTCTATCTGTAGCACTCTCCCCACCTCACAATCTTCTTAGTTTATTTCCTCACTCTAGGTCCCTGTTCAAATGTCATCTTCTCAAGGAGACCTTCCCTGACCACCTATTTTATATTGTTACCTTCTGATCTCTATCTTCCCTATTCCCCTCTCCCTCTGCTTTACTTTGTTCTCTAAAATACTTACCACCACTTGACATGTTGTCTATTTATTGTTTTCTTGTCTGCCTCCCACTACTAGAATATAAGCTACATGAGAACAGGGACTTATATTCTGTTAATTGTATATTCTGCTCACTGTATCTGATGTATAGATATATAATAAATATGTGTTAAATGAGTAAATGGGGGGTTTATTCTCCCGAGCTGTTTAAAACAATAATGGCCTCAGATACATTTTCCAGAAGGTAAAGCAAAAGCAATGTGCATTTGTTCTAGTCCAGATCAACTTAGTCAATCTCCCCTCAGACAGTGCCTTAAAGAGCATTCCCTCTAATTTTTCATAGTTCTGAATAGACAACAATGTCATTGAGCAAAAAACTGAGTAGACTGAGCCAACTTAAACTGTGTGTAATATTATAAGCACACAAAACTTACAGCAAAGTTAGTCAGACATATATTTAATGATATGCATAATTGTTATTGTGCCACAAGGGAAGTAGGCATAAATAGTAGACACTTTATGCAAATGACTCTAATTGCTATTTCATTTACACAGCCAAACCAAGCCCATCTAGGATCCCCTTCAGGGGAAGACAGGAAGGAGTGAAAAGCTAGATACTTAATACTGGGAGGGTAAGTCCTCTCTTATTCCACCTGTAGGCATTGGGCCAATGGTCTCCCAGCCAGGTTTATGTGTCTTCAAGAAAAGTAACCTGCCAGGCATGGTGGCTTAGGCCTATAATCCCAGCACTTTGGGAGGCCAATGCAGGAGGATCACTTGAACCCAGGATTTCAAGACCAGCCTAGGCAGCACGGAAAGACTCCATCTCTACAAAAAATAAAAAATTAGCCAGGCATGGTGGCATGCACCTGTGTTACCAGCTACTTGGGAAGCTGAGGCAGAAGGATCACTTGAACCTGGGAGGTCAAGGGTGCAGCGAGCCATGACTGCCCCACTGCACTCCAGCCTAGGCAACAGAGTAAGACCCTGTCTCAAAAAAAAAAAAAA
>NW_016107793.1:825537-829300 GCF_001604975.1 Cebus imitator
AAAAAAAAAAAAAAAAAAAAAAAAAAAAAAAAAGGTGGGGGGAAGATTTACTCCTTTCCTTTCACAGTTTAAAAAAAAAAAAGCCTTCCTTTTACAAAAGATTAAAGAACTAGATTGGAAGCCTGGTCTCTGTCTCCAGCCATAAAGCTAAGAGGAACCAGAACAATCATAGGGCCTGAAAAGTCAACAGAGAGCTCTTTTAGAAACATTAAGAGGAAAATATTGTTTAGTAGCCCTTTCCCTTGCTTCTTATCTTATCTAAACCCATAAGGGCCCTCTACCTTGCTATCAGTTTATCCAGACCTAACTAACCAGCCTGCAAAGCCACGGCGGGGCCTACTTTTTCTGGGATCTCATCCTTATTCACTGCAGCTCTCCTCTCTCCCATTGGCAGGGACATTTACTTGGATACACAATTATTCACTTGTGTCATCTTATAATTAATTTCTTGGGGAAATGCTTATTTCACCACTGATGCAAGCTCCTTGATGGCAGAAATCTTAAAACTTCTTTAGTAAGCTTCAAAAGACCTGGCACCACAAAAAAAAAGAAAAGTGCAAGGCCAGGCAAGGTGGCTCATGCCTGTAATCCCAGCACTTCAGGAAGCCAAGGCAGAATGCCTGTTTAAGCCCAGGAGTTCAAGATCACCCAGGGCAACATAGTGAGACCCCCAACTCTACAAAAAAAGATACAAAAAACTAGCAAGGCCGGTGGTGTGCACTTGTAGTCCCACCTACTCATGAGGCTGAGGTGGGAGAATCACTGGAGCCTAGGAGGCAGAGGTTGCAGTGAGCCATAATTGCACCACTATAATCCAGCCTGGGTGACAGAGTGAGACCCTGTCTCCAAAAAAAAAAAAAGCCCCATAATCTCTAGATGAATTAAAGATAAATATGAAGTAATAGGTGATAGAAAAGAATCAAACTTCTGGCTCTAGGTAGACACACTGGCATTGAAAAAAAGGATGTAGTTCAGTCATGCACCACGAAAAGACATTTCAGCCAACAACGGACCACCTATATGATGGTGTTGCCATAAAATTATAATACCATATTTTTACTGTACCATTTCTGTGTTTTAGATGTTTAGATAAACAAATACCATTGTGTTATAAGTGACTACAGTGTTCAGTATAGTCACATACTATACAGGTTTATAGCCCAAGAGCAAATCGGCTATGCCTTATAGCCTAGGTGTGTAGTAGGCTATACCACTGATGTTTGTGTAAGTACACTTATTCTGTGATATTTGCACAACAAAAATCACTTAATGACATATTTCTCAGAACACATCCCTATCACTGAGCAACACATGACTATATTCTAGATGTGTCTTCTAAACTAGTTTTTATAAAAAATTTCCCTATGAAAAAGAAAGTGTGACTGTCATTCAGGATATAGCAGACATCTTCACATGGAGGTCTGGGATGTTTGTATGAAAGCTGTAAGGACATTTGATGCCAAAAATATAGGGACTTTCTATTATATCAAAAAACACATTTACATCTATCATGTCTGAAAGTCTGTGAGACCCAGAGTGTAAATCCAATTGAACAGCATTAGACAGGGTCACTGATCTTGTATCCAACAGAACAAGAACCTGAAATGTCTTCCCTGAATGGATCGATGATGATAATAAGACTCAGTCTACTCTGTCCACCTAAATGGCCTGGTCCTAGTGGCATAAATCTGAAAACTGGTTTGAGAAAATTCAGGAGCAAGCCTGAATCAATTTCAACCAAAAAAATTTGGGGATGTGAGTCTGAGTTCTCTTACCACACTCCAGTAAGGAAGAACAGGCTTAAAAACAAATATGTAGTTAAAAGATATCTGACAGTTATGAATGCCAAAGCTTCCTGTTTCAGCACAAACTAGTGGAATTCAGTATGTGAGATGTCAGTAGAAGCTATCCTATACCACCCCTTACCTGATCATTCTGACCTGAAGGAGGTCATCTATTCCTAGAGCTCCAAGGGACATTTAGTTTCTCAAACTCACTTATTTCTGGACCTTGATGTTCTGTTGAATAAGTCATTGACTCAGATACCCAATACCAGCTGTGTAAGTGTATTTGCTTAGTAAGACAGACAAGATAGTCTCTTCCCTTCCAAATGCTCAGCCCCAGAATTCTTTTAGTCACTGGAACACTCAGCTAAAAAAATCAGACTAAAGAGCTTTATCAAATTAAAACTGCATCTAAATTCCAGTCCTTCAGCGCTCTCCCACTAAAAGTGGTTGATGAGGACCTAAATCTGGCCATCAACCACACTTTCATTGTTGTTAAAAAAACTACAATGTATGCATAGAGACCTTTAAAAAAAACATCTCTGACCAGTAATTGCACTACTGGGAACACATTAACAACAGCTAATAGTTCCTACATACTTAATATGTGCTAGGTACTATGTTAAGCACTTTCCTTAAAATATCTCATTTAACCTCACAAAAACTGAACAGGGTAATTATTATTATTTCACAGTTGCATAAAGGGAAGCTTGGAAATTAGCACAAGGTCACACACTAGTAAGTGAGTAACAGAGGCGGGACTTGAGCTCAAACTGACTGGCCCTCCAGAGCCTATCTTTTCTTACTACCACCCTATATGGCAACATATCCTTGGGAAATAATTCCAAAATTCAGTGACAACTTTAGGCTAAGAGGCTCAGCACTGTGTGATTATAACACAGTAACTTGAAGCATTTCACATATGTAATAATTAAGCAAATGAAAGCAATCCAGGTTACCAAATATTACGTCAGCATTAAAAATATTTTTATAAGTAATTTTGTAACATGGTGAAATATTTATGCTATAAACAGAAAAAGCAGAATATAAAATTTTATAAACAGTCAATCCTCAACTATGCCAAAAATTTATCTGTACATGGAAAGATCTAAATTTACTGCTAAATAAAAAGGACAAGTTGCAGAATAATATATACAGAAAGAGCTATATATAGCATGGCCCCAGTTGTGTAAATAATGTCTAATTTTAAGTATTCAATAAATGTAAGCCACTATTATTACAAGGAACATGTACCACTTTTCAATCAGAAAAATCAACAAATTTATTAAACTGCTTATGTACTTCCTTATTTAATAACTAAAAATATATTACTTCAAGAAGAGTAAACAACAGCCAGGCATGGTGGCTCATGCCTGTAATCCCAGCACTTTGGGAGGCCAAGGCAGGTGGATCATTAGATCAGGAGTTCAAGACCAGCCTGGCCAACATAGTAAAACCCCATCTTACTAAAAATACAAAAATTAGCCGGGCATGGTGGCAGGCACCTGTAATCCCAGCTACTCGAGAGGCTAAGGCAGGAGAATTGCTTGGACTCAGGAGGTGGAGGCTGCAGTGAGCTGAGATTGTGCCACTGCACTCCAGACTGGGTGACAAGAACAGACTCTGTCTAAAAAAAAAAATAAAAGTAAACAACATGTGCCTTGCCTCTCTGGCAATCTTAATTTAAAAAACACTTCACAATTATACAATGTCATATTTAAATACACCTAAGTTACAGGAATCAAGTAGCACTGAGAAGAACACTGCAACACTTCTAATTATCTAGGTTCACATTCAGCATCTTAGACTATAGAAAGCTGTGCTGACATGATCATATTTAGAGTTTAAAATCATAAACAGAAAGGCCAAATCAGAGGTGGTATTTCAAAGGCTATGATTAAGATTTTCTTGATCAATGTCTCCTCATGCTCTCTGAAAACTAGAGATGTTGATACACTCTTTTTTTTTTTTTTTTTTTT
>NW_016107793.1:830290-831901 GCF_001604975.1 Cebus imitator
AAACAGAACAAACAAACAAAAAAAATTAAAAGATGAAAGACTTTTCCCTTCCCCTTCTCTTGAGGTATGGGTAACAAGACAATATACCTCCTAAAAGTAAAGATGAACATAAAAGTACTAGAAAAATAACTAGATAGAAAAAAACCGAAACCAACAACAACTTTAACTTTGAAGAATAGCTATCTGTTTTTTCCCCGCAATGTACTGTATAGGATAACAAAACCACCACACAAAAAAGTAAGAGTTTGGCTGTCCTGATGGGTCTTTACCTGTATCTTCCCCCATTAGACCATTGCAGTACATGGCATGTCGTTCGATCTTTGTGGGTGGAAAGCTGTGGTCACACAGTGGGCAGGATACCTGGGTATTGGATGAGAAGGTAGAAATAGCTATTTCCTCCTCAGCATCTTCCTTGTTACCAACCTGAAGAACATGACAAACAGCAATTATAATAGCTTTAGTTCATATCTTTCCCCCTAAAGTACTGCAAGAGACTCCGCCCCGTATTTCACTTACTTTCAAAGAGACAACAACAGCTTATCAAATTCAGGAGTAAAGATTGAGAGATACTACTGACAGAGTTAACAGTTACTCAGTGCCTGCCAACTATGTATTAAACACTCTATAGGTATTACTTGTTTAATCCTTATAATCTTAGGAAAGTATTAGCATACTCTTTTATTTTTACACATGAGAAAAGGACTCGTGTAAAACAGTAAAGCAACTTGCAAAGTCACAGAACAAGTAAGTGGGAGAGTTGAAATTCAAACCAAGGACTACTATCTGGCTCCAAAACTTGAGGGCACTGATCTCTACCACATTGTAAGGTACAATCCTCACTGCATCAGTGTGCTGTGTCTGCTGGGTTTCACATTTTGTATATGAACAGCACCTTAAGGACACATTTTCAATCTTACAAAAGGACCATTATTATTGTAAGTGACTTTAAGATAAAAGGAGTTTGAAAACAAAAAAGCTCTAAGCCAAAAATAGCACAACTAGGATTTAAGTTAAGAACGTAAGCCTGTGCCTAGACCCATAAGACCTAAGACCTAAGATCTGTATTTTATTTGTGACTTTTTGGGGTAAAGAAAGAAACTAAGATCCATATACTTAAGAGGCACCAAAGAAGTCATTAGTTAAAACAACCAATTCTGTCAAAGCCACTCTTAAACCTTATCTCTCTTATTCCTCCCTGTTTTGTAGTCATCATTTCTCCTACAGTTGCTGGTGCCTCTTAGAGGCAGTTTTATTTTACCTGTGCAGGTTGATCAAAGCCAAGAACTCTGCAGTGATTAATTCAACAGTGTGCGTGGGCACTGCACCACTACTGCCTAACCCCTGCTTCAAAGGACAGTATGTCCTATCCAATCAATGTGAAAATGTCCTGCATAGCTACTGCTTACATTTAAAGCAAGGAATACCTGGGCTGTCATTACACCTTACTACATGGGGAAAACAAATAAAATATCTTCGGATACAAGAAAACAACATGGCCGGGCGCGGTGGCTCAAGCCTGTAATCCCAGCACTTTGGGAGGCCGAGGCGGGTGGATCACGAGGTCAAGAGATCGAGACCATCCTGGTCAACATGGTGAAACCCCGTCTCTAC
>NW_016107793.1:832163-834742 GCF_001604975.1 Cebus imitator
ATGAGTGAAACTCCGTCTCAAAAAAAAAAAAAAAGAAAACAACATGACCAAAACTTCAATGCATAGACAATTTGACCTCTGAGTCAGTTGAGTCTTTTGGGGTCAGGTTGGGGCTATCTCTAAAACCTATTGCTTGCAATGTGATCCAGCAGAGAGGAAAACAAGCCATCTAAATACCAAGTCAAACTGCCAGCAAATGTCCTGTTTTCAACACACTTGCCTTTTATTAAAAGACATACTCTAAAGGGGTAAAACTTAAAAGATGAGAAAGGAACTAACACTGGTTGAGTTCTTATACTATGCAGGCTTCACCAGTCATTTTCCATATCCATCCCTCCCAACAACCAACTGGACAGGGGTTATCACTAGCTCTGGTATTACAGAGGGAAAACTGAGCCTTGGAAAAGCCAAGTAGCCTGCTGGTCGCAAAGTTGGTAAGCGGACAATCCAGGCTCAAACCCAGGCCCATCTGGCATCAAAACCTTCAGTAATTCCACTCTATCATGTGGTGGCAGAAACAAAAAGCCTCCCTCCCATTCCACCTTGTTTCTGGAACTGGATCCTGCCAGGTATTAAGAAACTATCAAGTTCTATTTATTATTCTTCTCTAGAAGATGGGGAAAGTCAAGCGGGTCTAGAAGTTCTAGGTACTATGTTTTCCAAATTTCATCACTAATCTTCTCACAAATCCGGGTTCCTCTATTCATAAATCTTAAAAGGAAAAGTTGTAAAGCTTGAAAATCTGAACTGGCCAGACATGATGGCTCGCACCTTTAATCCCAGCACTTTGGAGGCCAAGGCAGGTGGATCACATGAGGCCGGAGTTCAAGACCAGCCTAGCCAACATGGTGAAACCCCATCTCTACTGAAAATATAAAAATTAGCCAGGCGTGGTGGCGCATGCCTGTCATCCCAGCTACTCGGAAGGCTGAGGCAGAAGAATTGCTTGAACCTGGGAGGCAGAGACTGCAGTGAGCCGAGACTGCGCCATTGCACTCCAGCCCAGGTAACAGAGCAAAATTCTGTCTCAAAAAAAGAAAAAAAAAATCACCAGGCATGGTGGGTCACACTTGTAATCCCAGCACTTTGGAAGGCCAAGACAAGTGGATCACTTGAGATCAAGAGTTCGAGACCAGTCTGGCCAACATGGTGAAACCCTGTCTCTACTAAAAATACAAGAATTAGCCAGGGATGGTAGTGTGTGTCTGTAGTCCCAGTTACTTGGGTGGCTGAGGCAGGAGAATCGCTTGAACCCAGGAGGCAGAGGTTACAGTGAGCCGAGATCATACCACCGCACCCCAGTCTGAGTGACAGAGGGAGACTGTCTCAAAAAAAAAAAGAAAAGAAAAATAGCAAAGCTACTTGAGCAGAAGGATGGCGGGGGGCAGGGGGGATCAATGTACCCTAAAATTTGCAAGTACTCTTGAATTACTGAAAGTTAGTGGTAAATGAGCAGTTACTTGGCATTCTAAAGTTCACTAAGCACAGAAACGTTATATGATACAAACATGTCACTGGTGCTCACATTCAGCACTATACTCCTTTGTATTCATCACAGCTCTATACAATGCAGAGAATGTACCTTTAACTATTAATGTATTCAAGAAGGAGTAGTCTGTCCATTGTCTTATTGTGAATATGAGACCACTTCCAACTACTGCTCATAGGCAACCCTAAAGATTTCTCAACATTTTGATGTTAAAATAAATTATTTTTCCCAACAACATTTAAAAAGTCTATTTAACTATTAACTACTATGGAAGAACCTCAAGGGGGAAAAAGGCAAGCAAAGTAGCTTTTATTAGGACCACGCAGTCAGGGATTTTGTCTTTGCAGAGTTGCTTCTATTTCTTTTAAAATATTATACAACTATTTTTCAAAAGAGGTACTTGGATACTGAGTCTTGACATCTTACAGGTTGTTAGTCCCTAACTTAAGACTTCAAAAAATATATATATACCTCACTTCAAGAAATGAACTCAACGAAAACAAAAGCACGTCCTGCAAATCACCAAACTCCCCATCCCTTCCCAACCTAATTATGTGTAGCTTAGAAACCTCCTTATTTTGGATCTTCCCCTTCTTACCACATGACTCTTAACACAGTTTACTTAAAAACTTACTGACTCAACTAGCTCAGGAGGACTCTGAATAACTTCTATTAGCTCTTCTGACAATAGAATATTTATCTAAGACTCCAACTAAGGGAAACTCTCAGGCAAGATATTGAGAAAATACTATTTCTGAAGAAAGCTGACTATTGTCAGAAATCAAGAGAGGACTAAATATAGTTCTGCCATGGGTATTTCCAAATACCTCAAATACTATTGAGTAATTCTCCGTCATTAGTAAACTAATATAACTAAACAGCCACAATATATTACAAAGCAGTAAAATAATATGCCTTTCCACATGATACTTCTACTTGTGACAAATCTCTGCTATGTGTTTTATATTCTTTCTTTTTCCCATTTATTTATTTTATTGCATTTTAGGTTTTGGGGTACCTGTGAAGAACATGCAAGATTGTTGCATAGGTACACACACGGCAGCGTGATTTGCTGCCTTCCTCCCCATCA
>NW_016107793.1:837037-838282 GCF_001604975.1 Cebus imitator
AGCTGAGATAATCATGTGGTTTTTGTCTTTGGTTCTGTTTATGTGGTGAATTACGTTTATAGACTTGCGTATGTTGAACCAGCCTTGCATCCCCGGGATGAAGCCTACTTGATCATCGTGGATAAGCTTTTTGATGTGCTGTTGCAATCGGCTTGTCAGTATTTTATTGAAGATTTTTGAATCTATTTTCATCATGGATATTGACCTGAAGTTTTCTTTTCTTGTTAAGTCTCTGCCAGGTTTTGCAATCAGGATGATGTTGGTCTCATAAAATGATTTTGGAAGAATTCCCTCTTTTTGTATTGTTTGGAATACTTTCAGAAGGAATGGTACCAGCTCCTCTTTGTATGTCTCGTAGAATTTGGCTGTGAACCCATCTGGACCTGGGCTTTTTTTGGGTGGTAAGCTCTTAATTGCTGCCTCAACTTCAGACCTTGTTATGGGTCTGTTCAGGGTTTTGGCTTCTTCTTGGTTTAGGCTTGGGAGGAGGCAAGTGTCTAGGAATTTATCCATTTCTTCCAGGTTTACTACTTTATGTGCATAGAGCTGTTTGTAATAATCTCTGATGATGGTTTGAATTTCTGTGGAATCTGTGGTGATAACCCCTTTATCGTTTTTTATTGCATCTATTCGGTTATTCTCTCTTTTCTTTTTTATTAATCTGGCTAGTGGTCTGTCTATTTTGTTGGTCTTTTCAAAAAACCAGCTCCTGCGTTTATTGATTTTTTGAAGGGTTTTTTGTGTCTCTATCTCCTTCAGTTCTGCTCTGATCTTAGCTATTTCTTGTCTTCTGCTAGACTTTGAGTTTTTTTTATCTTGCTCCTCTAGCTCTTTCCATTTTGACAATAGGGTGTCAATTTTTTATCTCTCCTTGCTTCTCACGTGGGCACTTATTGCTATCTATTTTCCTCTAGAGACGGCTTTAAATGTGTCCCAGAGATTCAGGTATGTTGCGTCTTCATTCTCGTTGGTTTCGAAGAACATCTTTATATCTGCCTTCATTTCATTGTTTATCCAGTCAACATTCAGGAACCAGTTGTTCAGTTTCCATGAAGCTGTGCGGTTCTGGGTTAGTTTTTGAATTCTGAGTTCTAACTTGATTGCACTGTGGTCTGAGAGAGTGTTTGTTATGATTTCTGTTCTTTTGCATTTGCTGAGGAGTGATTTACTCCCAATTATGTGGTCAATTTTAGAGTAGGTGTGATGTGGTGCTGAGAAGAATGTATATTCTGTGGATTTGGGGTG
>NW_016107793.1:839782-846690 GCF_001604975.1 Cebus imitator
AGTTCACAGAAGTTTCTTACTACCCACCTTCTGAAGTCTGATTCTGTCATTTCATCACACTCGTTCTCCATCCAATCTTGTTCCCTTGCTGGTGAGGAGTTGTGATCCCTTGTAGGAGGAAAGGTGTTCTGGTTTCGGGTGTTTTCATCCTTTTTGCGCTGGTTTCTTCCCATCTTTATGGATTTATCCACCTGTCGTCTTTGTAGTTGCTGGCTTTCAGATTGGGTCTCTGAGTGGACATTCTGTTTGTTGATGATGGGTTATTTCTGTTTCTTGGTTTTCCTTCTCACAGTCTGGCCCCTCTGCTGTAGGTCTGCTGAGGTCCACTCCAGGCCCTGCTTGCCTAGGGATCACCTGCAGCAGCTGCAGAACAGTAAGGGTTTTTACCAGTTTTCTTCTTCTCCTATCTTTGTCCCAGAAGGATACCCGCCAAGTGTCAGTCTGATCTCTCCTTTATGAGGTGGCTCTTTGGATATACAGGGGTCAGGGAGCTGCTTGAGGAGACGGTCTGTTCTTCATAGGAGCTCAAATGCTGAGCTGTGAGCTCCGTTGTTCATTCAGAGCTGCTGGGCAGGTACGTTTAGGTCTGCTGCAGCAGAACTCATAAACCGCTTTTTCTTCCCAGGTGCTCTGTCCCAGGGATTTAGGGCTTTATTTATGAGTTTCCGTTATGCTGCTGCCTTCTTTTTTTTCCTTCAGAGCTGCCCTGCCCAGCAAGGAGGCAGCCTAGTCACTGTCTGCCTATAGAGGCTTTGCTGAGCTGCTGTGGGCTCCACCCAGCTGCCAAGTGAACTTTCCTGCAGTCCTGTTTATATGGGTGAAGTTAGAACTGCCTCGGCAATGGTGGCCCACCTCTGTTAAGGCGGAGTCTCTCTGTAGTGGGGGGTTGCCTTGGCAACGGCAGGCTGCCTCAGCAATGGCTGACTACCTCCGTAGTGGTGGACTGCCTCGGTAATGGCAGACACCCTTCCCCCACAGAGCTGGACCATCCCGGGTTCAGCTGTGCTTGCTGTGAAACTCTCAATCCAGAGAGTTTCTGACTGCTGTTCTTTTGTGGGGGTGCGACCAGCCAAGCCTGATCGCCTGGCTCCCTGCCTCAGAGCCTTTTTTTTTTTTTTTTTTTAAGTTGGTGTTCCAGGCGCCTGTTGAGGAGGCGCTGGGATCTGTGTGTTTTCCCGTGTGGCGACTCACTGCGCTGGCTTAAACAATGGCACTGAGATTCGTGGCGCTTTTTTTGCCCTGGAATCTACTGTCCTGGTTCCCTGTTCAGTCCTCTTTTTAAACAGATGAAGGGGCGACTTCCTGTGGCTCCAATCGCCAGCCAAAAGGGCACCCGGACCAGTGTATTTTGTATGGAGAACTGCTGCGCCGGGGCACTAACAAAGCAGCCGTGCAGAGCAAAGCAGCCGCGCCAGCCAACACAGCCGTGCTGGCGATCCATGGGGCTTCTACACCTGGGAATTTCCTAGTCTGTGGGCAATAAAAATGCAGCGTCCACTCACCCTCTGCACTTTCACTGGGAGCTGCAATCCTGAGTGGTTCCTAAACGGCCATCTTGGATCCCCCCGGTCGTGTTTTATATTCTTTTACTAATTTCATCTGCAGAGCAACCGAGTCAAACAGATATTTCTGCCTCCATTTTACATATGAAGAACTGAAATTCAGAAAAGCCTTTCTCTTCTGTGCTTCCTAATGCCCTGGGAATCTGTCATTACCTTTGTCAGACCACATTATAATTACAATTATCTGTTTATATGTCTGTCTCCTCCCTTACGAGAACCATCTGAGTACAGAAACTGTTTTTCTTATTTATCTTTGTATCCCAAGAGTCTAAAAGCACAAAGTATGCAAACTATAAATAGCTGCCTAGTGAATGAATAAAACGATTAATTTGCCCAACATTCAAAACATGGTGGAGCTGGGATTTAAAGCCATGTCTTCTAATTGCAATGCTCAAGCTCTGTGTAATACACCATACCACCTTCCAGTAAAGAAGAGATTTTAGGACAGATGACCTATACAGATTCCAATGGCAAGAGTCCACACTCTTTATACTATCTTTGTGCAGGTAAAATGTTCCATTCTGTCTAATCAGTGACTTTTAACTAGTAAGTGATTATTCAATGATTTGAAAACTACAGTATCTCTAACTTCTTTTAATGGAAACTTCTAAGACTATTTAGAGACATCCACAGATATCAGTAAACAGCAACACCAAAAAGAGGACAATCAATGTGAGAAAGGCTGTACGAGTCCATCTATTTGATGTGTAGTAGCACAGACATGTACACTATAAATTCTAAACCAGGTTCATGCTCTTTGACCCAAACAAAGAATGGTCTCTTTTGCAGTCGTGGATGGGTGTGAAATCACTGTATGAAATCACTTAACTAAGGGCTTCTCTGTATGTTAGGATGACTATGGTAATAATACTCTGTTCCCACATCCCTATTTAGAAAATTCTGTTTCCTCCTGGGAAAACAATCCAGAGGCCATTATGACATTATGGATCAGGATCTGTTCTCAGTCGTTCTGCAGCAGGGAGTGTCATCGTCTTTCCTACCACCACTGGCATCAGGGAATCTCAGTCTGTCAGTTGTGACAGATCAGGTTCCAGAGAACCAGGCAGTGTGCATGATTCATGAAAGCAGAATTTTTATCCAAGTTACCTGCAGTGCAGAGACCAGGGAGAGGATCTAACTTCTATTGTAAAAACTGTTTTTTAAAAATCTCAGGCCTGGCACAGTGGCTCATGCCTATAATCCCAGCACTTTGGGAGGCCAAGGCAGGCAGATCATGAGGTCAGGAGTTTGAGACCAGCCTAACTGACATGGTGAAACCCTGTCTCTAATAAATACAAAAACTAGCCAGGCATGGTGATGGACGCCTGTAATCCCAGCTACTCGGGAGATGGAGGCACGACAACCACTTGAACCTGGGAGGTGGAGGCTGCAGTGAGCTAAGATCGTGCCACTGCACTCCAGCCTGGGAGACAGAGCAAGACTTTGTCTCAAAAAAAGAAAAAAAAAAATCCCAGCATATAAAAAGGTACTTTTCTTTTTTTTGAGACAAAGTCTGGCTCTGGTTCCAACTTTGGGAGGCTGAGGTGAGTGGGTTGCTTAAGGTCAGGAGTTCAATGCCAGCCTGGCCAACACAGTGAAACTCTGTCTCTACTCAAAATAAAAAATTAGCCAGGTGTGGTGGTACATGCCTGTAATCCCAGCTACTCAGGAGGCTGAGGCAAAAGAACTGCTTGAACCTGGGAGGTAGAGGCTGCAGTGAGCTGAGATCGTGCCACTGCACTACAGCCTGGGCAACAGAGTGAAACTCCACCCCCACCCAAGAAAAAGAAAAATATATACACTGAGAATCTTAATCAGAAGTATGAACTTGTATCAATCAGCTTTATGTTTACTGCCAGATATATAAAGTTAGGAAAGGTAATGATGCAAACAGAGATTTGTTTTATCATGCAGCTATCATGACTTTGCATTTCTGATCACATACAGAAATTAGGGCTGAAAGTTATGTATATATCATAATATAAATATAGTAATTTTTTCCAAGACTGTTTCTGTTACTTATTGGTACATAATAAAAAAAATGCCCTAGAACTTCAGATTCAAACCTGTGTTCTATTTCTACCATTATTAGCAGTATGACTTAGAGCAAATTAAACATCCTAAGCCTCTGTTTCCCCATCTGTAACAGAAATAATGCATACAAAAGTACTCCAGAAATGGTAACTACTGTTATTTTTAGAAACAGTGCTGAACTAATCTTAACTATAAAAATCTCTCCCTGACATAAGTGCCCCCAAAACTAAAAGCCCCCTGCCACCTAAATCTTTCAGGCCAATGTCAATGTTGCATCAGAGAGGACTGGCAGCAGAAAGAAACCACTGAGAAAAAATATAAAGGAAAATATTCACCTCCTTATCTGCCACTATTATTCTTACTCCATCCAAGATATCTCTGCTACCTGGAGAGACTTCTCTTTCAAGGTCAAAAGTTTCAGAAGAACTTAGCTGTGTCTCTGTAATTTAAAAAAATTAAAATCCCATTAATGTTCATTTTGTGTTTTCACAGTTAAAAAAACAATCATGCCGATTTTCCCTAAAGTTTAGGATATTATGATGGTGGTAATGTATTAATAGATCTAATTTGTTTCTTCTTAAAGCTTTACTGAGGCATAATTTACAAATAACAGAATTCACAAATTTTCAGCATATAGTTTAATGTGTTTTGACAAATATAAACCATTTATACACTGTAGCATTTATGCCATGTAACCACTACCATAATCAAGATATAAAACATTTCCAACACCCCCAAAAAGTTCTCTGTACCCTTCTGCAGTCAATCTTCTACCACTTTGGTCACTCCAACAGACTCTTTACAATGACCAGTTTACTTTATGGTCCTTTAATTCTGTCTTTTCTAGAATGTCATATAAATAGAATCACATGTCTTTTGTGTCCAGCTTCTTTTACTTACCATAATGTGTCTAAGATGGACCATGTTGTGATATAATATCAATAGTTCATACTTTTTACTACTGAGTAGCATTCCATTGTACAGGCACACTACCATTGTATATTCACTGACCAATTGGCTTATTTCCACTGTAATTCTAGTTTTAAAGTATATTGATTTGAGAGAAAACAAGAACCTGTCAATGTTAGTGCTGAGGTAAAAGAGGATTAGCAAAAACAGAAATTGGGACCAGAAATAGAATATACATTCTAGACAAATATATGCCTTTCTTTAATATATTCTTAAGCAGCATCTATTAATTCAACAAATATTAATTGAACATCAAGTCCCAAGCATTGTACTAGCAACCAGTAATATGAAACTGTAAGCTGGGGTCCAGCTGCCTATTTTTCTAAGTAAAGTTTTATTGGAACACAGCCATACTCATTCATCTATGTACTGTCTATGGCTGTTTTTGCACTAAAATGGCAGAACCAAATAGTCTCAACAGACTATATGGCCCACAGGTCCTAAAATATTTATTACCTAGGCTTTTCTTTTTGAAAAGTTTTGCTGGGCACAGTGGCTTATGCCTGCAATCCCAATACTTTGGAAAGACGAAGCAGGAGAATCACTTGAGGCCAGGAGTTCAAGGTTGCAATAAGCTATGATCACACCACTGTACTCCAGCCTGAGTTACAGAGTGAGACCCTGTCTCAAAAAAAAAAAAAAAAAAAAAAAAAAACAAAAAAAAAAAAAAAAAAAAAAAAAAAAAAAAGAAAGTTTGCCAACCTCTGCTGTAGACACAGATCACTTAATATAACAACGAAAAATAGTAATTATCTTTAAAAACCACCAATATATCTGGAAAAGAAACATTACAGACTGAATGTTTGTGTACTTCCCAAACTTTGTATGTTGAAATCCCAACCCTAATGTGATAATATTAGGAAATGGGACCTTTGGAAGGTAATTAGATCATCAGCATAGAGTCCTCCCTCAAAAGACTGGGATTAGTGCCGTTTTATAAGGGACCCGAGAGAGCTCTCTCACCCTCTTTCCACCATGTGAGGACACAGTGGGAAGTGCCATCTATGGCTCTCACCAGACACCAAATCTGCCAACTTCTTAATCTTGGACTCTCCAGCCCCCAGAACTGTGATAAATAAATTTATATTGCTTATAAGCCACTCAGTCTGGAGTATTTTGTTATAGGAACCCAAACTAAGATGCAGAATGCAAATCCAGTAAGTTATCTGTTATCTGATATGGTATCTACTGTACCTCTAACTGGCACTTTTGTGCTTCACAAATACAATAAATAGCCAATGTTAGGCAAATAGAGCATCTTGCAAGTTTATAATGTATCTTCTGAATCATTAAGGAAGAATTAAATACATTTCCAGAATTAACTGTATTTTAATAAATCCAAATTTTTTTGAAAACTGGACACACACACACACATACCACCTTGTTGGAAAAAGGCTTACAGTACATAAACTTTAAAATCCTCTCTGTTAACCTGAAAGGTATATTCAAAAAAACCTTCAGTATGTTTAAAAATAAGAACCATTCACTGCTTAGATGACTGCAATAATAAAAAGTCTTCAATTAAGCTTTCCGTGAATGGCTAAAATGTCCAACTAAGAGGGCATTAGCTTCTCAGAAATAAGCAATGCTAGAAGCATGCAAAATGTGGGCGCAGGCTATAATTTTGTGTCTTCAACTAAGTAACACTAAAAAGATATTGGAATCTTAAATATTAGACCCCTGAACTGTCAGAAATATGAAACAAAAGGAAACAGGTAACACACTACACTAAACGTGTGTTTCATCCATTTGGAACAATTTTTTTCAAACAATTTATATATATAATTTCTAAATTATATATTTAAAAAGAAACCCAGGAGTTTGGCTTCATGGTGAAATAGTTATACTTTCTTAGCAAAAGGAACATTAATGTAATGAATACCTTTTGCAATCTCATTTGGAAGTGGTTTATATCAGCAAACAGCTGGACTTAATTAGTAGGCTAATGACAGCAAGTCATGATCATAAAAGCTATCTAACCTCAGTATGAAGGCGTTGCTTTTCTCTCTCATTAACTAGGCCTTTCAAAATCAATATATTTGCAGGTTCCTCCTCTAAGATCCCGTATCACACACCATCATCCTATACAGACTGAGTGATTTCCTTCCAGGAAGTCAGTAGTCCTGGACAGAGAGGGGGAAAGCTTTCTTTCACAAGGGTAGCACAGCATTCTTGGGTGCTCCTGCCAAAATCTGAGTACTTGGTAGTGTTGTCTCTTAGTGGGTATTGTTAGGCAGTAATCCAAATACATTTCAAATGAATTAAGGAGCCACTTTCAGTAAAAACCAACATAGGGTGAGCACAATGGTTCATGCCTATAATCCCAGCACTTTGGGAGGCCAA
>NW_016107793.1:847821-864692 GCF_001604975.1 Cebus imitator
AAAAAAAAAAACAATGACAGAACAAGCACAAAACTCAAACTCTGGACCTCCTATGCAATATGACCCCAACAAATGGCAATATAAAAACTAACTACTAAAAGACTCTGAAGTCCAGGCACAATGGCTCACCTCTATAATCCCAGCACTTTGGGAGGCCAAGGAGGGAAAATCACTTAAGCCCAGAAGTTCAAGACTGCAGTGAGCTATGATCACAGTAACACACACCAGGCTGGGTGACAAAGCGAGATCCTGTCTCTAAAGTAATTTAAACAAATTAAATAACAAAAGGCTCTGAATGTACAGTAAAGTAAGTGCTATTCCTGATGCTTTGCTGCCATTTCTGATGAGGCTGGTAAACAATCAAGGAGACAAAAAAGTAATGTTAATTTCAAAACTAAATTACCCCTAAGGAGAGAAAAGATTGAGAATAAAAGCCAATGTCCATTAAAAACACCTATATGTGTGTATGTATACATGTGTGGAGAGATGTACAAACATGTATCAATTACATATAAACCTCCAGAGAGCGGGTTTGAAGAGTCAGTGGAAAATTAATAAGCATGAAAAGGTAGACAGGTATCAGAAATTCAGTAAAATCACAGTGGGGTACTTACCAGGACAAACAATGATTTCTTCTGCAGAACTCTCTGGCAGAAGGACTGAGCTTCTCTTATTGGTCAAAGCAGCAACACTGAAAGAGAACCAAATCCCAATGAATTTCCTGTAAAATAAATCAAAACATAGGACCAAAAGCAATGGTGAGTCACTCACAAAGCCACAGGTAATCTGATACTTGCTGCCTAATACCACAAAAGCACAACAGGAAAGCAAGGAATCAGTGCTGGAAACTCTAGGCCAGAAATATGGAAAATAAACACGCTTACAACTTCAGTTCCAGTGAAATCACTGAATGAAAACAAATTCCCTTTTGGAGTTCTCACAAAGGAAGGTCAAAGGGTAAGAACTGTCTGTGAATATCACAGAAGGCAAAAACTCCACTCCAATTTAAGGATGCCACAGGTGATAGCCTCCATCTCAGCCTTCTGAAGGCTGGAGATGTATAAACTCACAAGAGAAGACACAGAGATTTTTCTGACAACAAACTAACTTTCTCCTTATTTTGCAGTTAAATTCCCTCTTTATCTCAAGATGTAGCTTTCCAAGCAACAAAAATAAAATAAAATTCCAAACTGCCCTGCAGCAAAAATCTGCCGACATAAATTGAATCTCTCTTCTAAGAAAAACTTAATTATGAATAGCTTCCCTCATCCAGCCTTCTGGTTTTCCCTGCCTGCTCATGGAGTACAATCTCTTCCTGACATAGGAACACATGGCTGAAGATCTGAGCATTTGAGCTAGCCCCCTCATGTTTGACAGAGCTTTACAATTAGTTTGATCGAGTATGCAAGAGGATGCTTAAAAACAGAAATCCTCACATCAACCAAGAACCACAGAGAAGAGAGAATGGCTATGACTGAACTCATGATAAATAACTAAATCCTGAAAGAAAACCACAAGTGATTTCTCTCTCTAAATAAAACATACCATACCATTTGTTATAAACCCAAGCCAGACATAGTTTACTCTGCATGTAACATTAGTGCTCTATTCAAAGGGTCCATCACAAAACAATTTTCTGACATTTATAAAATGGGCTAATCAATTTGAAGTCAAACCACATTGCCTGCGATTCCAACTCTCTCCTGGTGACAAAGCGTATAATCATTTATTGAAACCTACATCTGCTCTGCACAATGCTCACCACAATAAAGCAGAGGCCTACAGGGAGTAGAAGCCTTCTCTGTTAAAACCACTTCCAAAACTGTCTTAACAGCAGGAAAATCAAACCAAAGCCATATTCTTTAGCCCAGGAAGGAATACCAAGTACTGTCAGAAGTAAGACTATCACCTTGACTACAACAAATGGTAATTGGGCTTCAACTCCCATATGGGAGAACATAGTCATGCAGTTCAAAATTAAGTTCTTGAGAAGTTCTCAAAACTCAACTACCAGATAAAAAGGGCAAGTAAAAGTAACTGGAAGCATGATCCAGTTAGTAGTGCAGTTTATAAACAATCAACTGCTATCTATTATTAAAGAAAGAAGACTTAGAAGGTAAGCCCATCAATCAATCAGCAACAACAGTGGAGGAGGCAATGCAAAAACAACACTTTACAGGACAGAGGAGACACAAACAGATTAAAAGTAGCACAGGACAGACAGTGAGAGTGACACAGGTCCTGTGTAGCCTGAATAATATGAAGACTTTAAAGACGATGTAAGTCTTAAGAGTAAATTTAAAAGATGTATAAGGTTAAGATATACAGACAAAATAAGCATAAGCAGGGTTTGGGAAAAGGGGTAAGAATAGAAGAACTATAAGAAATCAGTGTAGAGCTTTAAAATTGGCATAGAAAACTGGGGTAATTAGTTAAGAGAACAGTAGGGTGTGACCACTTTTCAAGAATAATATAAATGAGATTTATGCCAAGATAGCTGGCCTGGACAAGATGACCTCTAGGATCTCTTCCAGCTCTAATATTCTGGGCTTCTATGAGATGCACATCTGAGAGCTTATAGATAATAATAAAATTTCTCCTAGTCTTCACTTACAAAAGGGCTTAAAGTTATCTGGCAAGCTGTTCATGTACAGTCTCACTCACGTGGTTCATCTCCCTTATACTAGCACCATCAGAGGAGAATTCATAGCAACACATAATCTCTCACCTTTGTGAAGCAGGTACAGAGTTTCCCTCTTTAGAAGTTTCTTCACCAATCCCTTGGGAGGACTGCAAAGAAATACGTAATATCTTAAATATAGAGGCACAGGTGAACTGCCTTCTCTTCCTTTAAAAAAAAAAAATTTAGTCGTTCCACGTTATCTCTCAACAATTAGCAATGAGAAGAAAATATTTTCCATAAGCCAGTAAGTTTCAGTAAAACAAGCACATCCTGTAAAGTCAGAAGACTGGCATTTAAAGCAAAACTAAATCACCTACCAACTTTGTGATTGGGTAAATGGCATCTGAATCTCTTTCCTCATTTTAAAATGGATACTAACAATTGCCTCACAGAGCGTTATTATGAAAATCAAACAAGATAATGTATGCAATGCACTTCATAAAATGCAAGACCTATATCAACATTAATTGGTAAGTTAAATGAATTTTGATTTCGGAAAAACAATCATAAAGTTTGTGTAGGGGGAAAGGAAAATATACAGAAAATTCCAATTTTCAAAGGAAACACTGAGTTGAGATGAACACTGCAATCTGCGATCTCTCTGAGAAAAACCAGGCCATAACGTAGGACATCCAAAGAGAAGGTCATAAAGGTTCTCTTAGCTACAAATCTGCCACTGTGGTTTTTTTATCTGGCTACAGGATTATCTTCTCAGAAAATGAATAAGGACTATGTAAGGAAGATTATTTTCTTGATTCAAAAATTATTTTCATTGATTAATGGTAAAGTTGGTACAAATACCAACTCATTAAACATACATGCACAGAAGATCACAGAAAAAGTGGCTATGAAAAGGTAGCTACTGCTACCTTAGACAGACTTCTGAGGAAATGCCTGGGCTGTGAGGCTTCTTCCACTAGATGTAAAGCTACTAGCTGAAGTTTTCAAGGTTTCCTAATGGGATATAAATAACCTAAACAAGTTAGGTATCTCTCTAGGAATCTCGCTACCATTCAGTTAAATGATGAAATACACTTAAAAATCAGGAATAGCTGAGTTTTCAGTCAAAAGGAAAGTTGTGCAATAATAGAGAATGTAGTCATTATGAAAAATAAGGCTTAACAAAACTACCAGAGGACTAAAGTACAACAGCAATAAATATTTAACCTATCTCTTCCTTTGAACTCAGGGGTGACAAGGTTTTTATTGAAATCTCAAAAAAGGAGAGAGAGAGAAGAAAGAGGACGGGGGGGGCGGGGAGAGAAAGAATGAGAGGGAATGAGAGAGAGAGAGAGAGAGAGAGAGAGAGAGGGGGGGAGGGAGGGGGAGAGGGGGCGAGAGAGAGAGAGGGAGAGAGAGGGAGAGAGAGAGAATGCTGACACCTAGTGTCCATTTAACAGAATTTTATCTTATAATAAACTAGCCTTGGTTTTAAGATGTAATCAAGGCACTAGTAAGTTAGTTATAAGGCACCTCCATCTCTGCCTTAGGCTAAAGCATATCTCAAACCTTCTCAGTGTAATTGTTTAAAAAAATTATTGTGCTTCTATTCAATGCCAGGCCTGTGCTAATCACTTTACATTCATTATCTACTTTAATTCTCACAAGAAACTTAAGAAACAAAAACCACTAAATTATTTTTTAAATAAGTGAAACTTCAAGAGGTTAAATAATTTGCCCCAAGTCATACAGTTGGTCAAAATCGTAGAACCGAGACTTGCCTGACTCTAAAATCCATGCACTAAAAATTACTATTATACTGTTTACTCAAATGATCCTCTTCCTAATCATTTCAATGTAGAATCCCAAGAATGTCTTCATTTCAATATATTATTTTCATTTCTAAATTTACACCTCAAAGGCAGTAATCTGAACATAAAGTGAGGTTCTTCCAGAGTATGGACACAGGATAGCAAAATCAGCAAATAAAATTTAGAGTACCAAATCTAATCAAGGTGAACAGAAAAACATGGCAGAAATAAAAATTTAAGGAAGCTATTGCCTAATCAAAACATTCTTCTTCCTGAAAAAATAATATATTAATAAGGAAGGGATGGTTTACAATGAATCTTTTAAAAAATTTGAAGATCCATTATCAAAGAGTATTTTTAATACTTAAAAGTGAAAATGAGGCCGGGCACAGTGGCCATGTCTGTAATCCCAGAACTTTGGGAGGCCAAGGTGGGCAGATGACTTTAGGCCAGGAGTTTGAGACCAACCTGGCCAACATAGTGAAACCCTGTCTCTACAAACAATACAAAAATTAGCCGGGCATGGTGGTGTGTGCCTGTGATTCCCAGCTACTTGGGAGGCTGAGGCAGGATCACTTAAACCCAGGAGGCAAAGGATGCAGTGAGCCAAGATTGTGTCACTTGTACTCCAAACTGGGTGGCAGAATGAAACTCCATCGTTAAAAAAAAAAAAAAGTAAAAATGAATAGACACATCATCTGGTCATCACAGAAATGTCCTCTATTGTGTGACACTGGTAGTTTATTAGGTTTTTCCATAGACGAGTTGAACCATCCCTTAACATTTCCATTTTTTTATTATTATTTCAACCCTCTAGATAACTTCATTCTAGAAAACAGAAGATAGCAGATCTGAATATTCTGGTCATTGAAAATGTCTCTATTCCATAATAAATTAATAAACTGTCATTTTGTATACATACATCAGCTTGAAGTTTGGCAAATCAAAGTCAATTCTCACAACCCCACACAATCTGGTCATTTCTGAGAAAAAAAATCCAATATCCAGACTGTAAAATTAAGAATCAGATTCTGAAAAGCAGTATGTAATAACATACTGCTTTCATACCACATCAACATACTACCACTTCCAACTCCTTGAAATGATGCTTTGAAGGTGATCTGTAGGCCTTCATTAGCAACTTTATCTTGTATCAGTGATAACAAAAACCAGTTATCATCTGATTCTAAAGCTTTAATAACCTTAATATAAACTAAGTCATGTGCCCCAAAGTGACAGTTCTTCTGAGTCCCTATTTCTGAAACTCTCTTGCTATCTCTATCAACCAAGAGGTCTCAAATACAGGGAGCTCCAGCAAAGCCGTGTTCCATGGACAATGTTTAACAAATTCTTTCTTACCTACATTTCCTGAAAGCAAAAGATCAAGAGGTAAAATTACAATCATAAGGCTTTCAATATTTGCCTATAAAATTAGTAAGTTTGTGTTTTAAAGGTACAATTCTTTGTTGGCAAGGCTGCAGTGAACTAGATATTCTCATATTGCCAAATGGAGAGAATACAAATTTTAACAGCCTTTCTGACAAGCAATTTGGCAATAAATACCAAGTCTCTCTGTTCGTAACTCTTTAACCCATCATTTTTATGGCTCTTATGCTTAAGTGCACTGATCAGGAATAAAGAAAACTTTCATGTAGAAAGATATCACAACTGAAATAACCAGCAATAGAAAAACGTTTAAAATATTATGGTAAATTCATAAGCTAGAATATAATACAGCCATTAAAAGTGAAATATGGCTGGGTGCAGTGGCTCACACCTATAATGCCAGCACTTTGGGAGGCCAAGGCGGGCGGATCACCTGAGTCGGGAGTTTGAGAGCAGCCTGACCAATATGGAGAAACCTTGTCTCTACTAAAAATATTTTAAAAATTAGCCTACTTAGGAGGCTGAGGCAGGAGAAGAGCTTGAACGCAGGAGGCGGAAGTTGTGTTGAGCTGAGATCATGCCATTGCACTCCAGTCAGGACAAAAAGAACAAAACTCCATCTCTAAATAAAGTGAAATATATAGATAATTTTAACATCATGAGAAAATGTTTACATAATGTTAAGATAAAGATACAAAAAATATATTATCTGAACCATACAAAAAATTGGTAAAGATAAAAAGATGAAGGAATACATCACTGGATGGTATAAGCTTTTAACTTGACTCTAAACTTTTCAGAATTTTTTAACATCTCCAAGTGATTTCTAAAATTAAAGTTAATGCCTATGCTGGATACTTACTAGGTTGTCTGCCTTGTCTCCTTTTACTGAGGACTGTCCCTCACCCCTCCCATCCCATTAGCAGTGGGCTCACAGCCAATCTGACAAGCAACCTCCTTCAGGCCACAGCTGACTGAGCTACTGATATCAAATGGGCCATAAATCCTTTCCTGAAAATTTAAAATTGGAATTGGGAGACAGTAAGTCTCCTGTAACCTGTAATAAGTTTGAGAGCTGTAAGATCAGTGTCTTCAACCTACACCTGAAAAACAAAAGCAAAGAATGCACGTCTGCACGGAGATAAATTAAGCAGACACAATATAATCATAAGATGCAGAAAAATTACAGATGCCAAGTACCTCCTTTGGGCCTGGTTATAGTCTTATTTTATTTTATTTTTTGAGACAACATTTCCCTCTTGTTGCCCAGGCTAAAGTGCAATGGCACGATCTCAGCTCACCGCAACCTCTGCCTCTGGAGTTCAAGTGATTCTCCTGCCTCAGTTTCCCAAGTAGCTGGGATTACAGGCATACAGGGTTTCTCCATGTTGGTCAGGCTGATCTTGAACTCCCAACCTCAGGTGATTTGCCCACCTTGGCTCCCAAAGTGCTGGGATTACAGACATGAGCCACTGCGCCTGGCATTTATTCATTTTAGTACAGATGAGGTCTCACTATATTGCCTAGGTTGGTCTCAAACTCCCAGGCTCAAATGAATTTCCTGCCTCGGTCTCCCAAAGTGCTGGGATTATAGGCATTCCCATTATGCCCAGCCAAGTCCTCTTTTTAATTAAGCTAACTTAATTTAGTTTACTGTAGCAAATAGTATCAACTGATAGTATTTGGCGGCCTGCTCCTGAAGTTAAGAGTCAAAGAACTTCAATTTAATTAAGACCAGCCACTAGATTTTGACTACTTGCAGGCTACTGCAAAGGCACTGCTTTCAAACTTGACACAAGTCTATGATCTAGAGCTCTGGCCCCTGGGATCTTTCAAGCTAACAACGTGAATTACAATAAATCATTAAGTGTTGCTCTTTGGAGTTAATTTATTACTTTAAGCAGCAGCATCTCTGAATTGGAAAGAACAAACAGAATATTTATCATAAGCATTATCTAACTTTCCTTTGGAAAAGAAGCCAGTCACTAAAAGAACTGTTTCTTAAAAATGCCTCTCTGCTGATAAACCTTCAGAAAAAAAAAAAGAAATTTTTTTTAATTAAAATGCCTTCTCTTCCCAGATAACAATCTTTCCAGAATGTGAACGAAGATGGTTACTAGGAAATAATGATTCCTAGAGGCATGCCCCCAATGGATAACCTCTGATCCCTTAAAGAAAACTACCAGTTGTTCAGTGCCTATAAACTCCTAAGTATTATAGTAGACATTTTACACAAATTCACTTTAATCTCTAAAGTAACCGTAGAAAGACAGGAATTGTTATTCCAATTTTATAGATGTAAAACTGAGATTCAAAGAGGTTAAGTGACTTGGTCAAAAAAACGCATAATTATTAAAACACAAAAGTCAAAATTCATGTTCTTTATGCTATGAAGCTCCTCAAAGTTAACATTTCTTGAATCTTTATCATAAGACCGACAGTATAAAATGAATAAAGTAACAGTAAAACAAAACCAAAAATCAAAGCCTGGTAACAGAAATAGCAAGAAAAAACATAGTCACGGAACAGAATACTCTTTAAAATTATAATCTATATGTAGTTTACAATTATATTATTGCTTTTATAATGTTCAGAGGGAAAAAATAAGATATAAGCTTTCATATACAATATAATCTAGCTATGTCAGAAAAAGCAAACTAAATTACCAAAATGAAGATGGTTTCAATAAACTATACAAAACCACTACAAGCAAAGTAAGAAATATACACCATTATGTAGTGGGAAAAATAACTGGGAAACTATCCATACTTTATATCACAAAGGACTACTTTCTCTATTATATAAAAGGTATCCACAAACCAATAAAAAAATAGATTATCAAAAAATGATCATAAGATCTAACAGACAGAAAAGGAAATACAAATGAGTCTTAGACGTGAGAAAAAAGTTCAGCCTCACAAATAGTAAGACATATGCAAATTAAAACTACACTGAGACACCATTTTTCATCTCTCAGATTGGCAAAGATGAAGAAGTCTGACAATACTGCACTACTGTGGGTCTGCAGAAACTAGTATTCATACACTGCCAGTGGGAATGTAAATGTATATGACCTCTATAGAGGGCAATGTGGCAACAGCTAATGAAATAATAAATACATGTATCTTTGGGTCCATCAATTACAGCTACACAAAATTATCATATAATACAAATATATTCCATTTGGATGAAATGTCCTCTGGACATTTTAACTATTTATAATAGTAAAATACTGCAAACAACCTAAATGCCCAACATATGGTACTGAATAAAATAAACTGACTAATCCACACATGGTATTTTTCACATCCAAAAAAAAAAATTAACAAATCCTATACATTGTTATGTAATAATTTCGTTAGGATATTAAATGAAAAAAGTAGAGAATAATGTGTAAATCATTTGTGCAAAAGAACGTAGGGATAAGAATATGTACACTGCTTGTATCAGATAAAAGTACCTTGGAAAGATACACTAGAACTAGTAACACAAATTGAGTCCAGAGAAGGGAACTGGTTGGCTGGGTGATAGGGAGAGAAGTTAGACTTTTTACTTACATATTTTTGAATTTTGAACTGTATGAATATTATTACCTATTCAAAAATTTAATTTTAGAAATAATAAAAAATTTTAGGCCAGGTGTGTTGGCTCATGCCTATAATGCCGGCACTTTAGAAGACCAAGGCAGGTGAATGGCTTGAGTTCCAGAGTTCAAGACCAGCCTGAGCAACAAGGTTAAACCCCATCTCTACAAAAAATATAAAAATTGGCTCAGCATAGTAGTGTGCACCAGTGGTCCCAGCTATTGCGGGGGCCTGAGGTGGGGGTATCGCTTGAGCCCAGAGGTGGAGGCTACAGGGAGCCAAGATGGCATCACTGCACACTAGCCTGGGGACAAAGCGAGACCTTGTCTCAAAAAAAAAATTTAAACAAAAATAAATGATGGTATACCTGTGGTGGAATATATCATATATTTACTGTTCTCAGGTATACTTAATACATAAGAAATGATCTGAGATAAACTATAAAGTAGGGGAAGGAACAAAACTTACACTGAAGAGTAGTCATTTTGTTCCAAAAAATTTTTAATGTATTTTTGTATGCATAGAAATGATGATGATTGGCCAGACAGAGTGGCTCACATCTGTAATCCTAGCGCTTTGGGAGGCCAACGTGGGCAGATCACCTGAGGTCAAGAGTTCAAGACCAGCCTGGCCAACACAGTGAAACCCCATCTCTACTGAAAAATACAAAAATTAGCCGGGCATGATGGTGGGTGCCTATAATCCCAGCTACTTGGGAGGCTGAGACAGGAGAATCGCTTGAACCCAGGAGACGGTGGTTGTAGTGAGCCAAGATCGCACCACTGCACTCCAGCCTGGGTTGCTGAGTGAGACTCCATCTCAGGAAAAAAAAAAAAAAAAAGAAACAATGATGATTACTTCTTGGGCTGGGCTTATAGGTAGTTTTTTTCTTCTTTATATTCTCCTGTACTTTCCTAATTTTCTATAGTGAACATGTACTACTTTAATAATCAAGGTGGGGGAGACCACAAAAATAACAGCTAAAATAATCCTTGTTTTAATCTGTGAATAAATCATCCTTAATTACAGCATCACTGACCCTTACCTGACCATGACTGGTTGTTGGTTCTTCCTCCAACAAAAGTTTCTCTTTCAAGCTTTTAATTGGGCTTTCCTGGAAATCCTTGGTTTTTGAGTGCGAGTCAGATGCCCTAGACTCCTGCCTCTCCTCTTTGTCTTCATCTCCCATATCTTCTGAGATGCCTTCATTTTTTTCACTAGCCTGCTCTCCTTGGCCACATTCATTCTGGATCAGAGAAGGAGGTCTAGGTAACACTGGTTCCCCAAAACCTTTTTTTTTCAAGAGCTGCCTCTGGGCCATTTTCAGGCTCTTTTGATAAACCTCCAACTGGCAGAGAATGACCTTAGTATACTGGTTAGGGTCTACTCCATCAGGGCAGAATGGAATACCCCAGAAGTAGTGCACAGTGCCCCCAATGTCCTGGAGGCCTTTGGCATCTGCTAGGGTAGGCAGACAGTGCCTAGATGTGTCCCCCCTACCCTGGGCAGCTTTGAGAAAAGCACAACCCGTCCCAGTACTTTCCTGTAGCTTCCCACACTGTGTGTGCTCAGCCAAACGGCCAGTACATCTGTCAAAAGATTTAACGTTCACATTCTCAAACACTGGCTGGCTTGACTGGTCCCAACTTCCTGAGCTGCCAGAGACCGGCTCCTCTTCAGTTTTTTCAGTGTGGTCCCAAGGCTCCTCTCTTTCCTCAGCCTCGTTTCCCTGACTGATATGTGAGCCTTTAAACAGTGATGGAGGTACCAGCTGCCATATGCCTGTAGGTATTTGAGAAAAAGTAGGGCTAAGGACAGACTTTTTTTAAAAGGGTTTTATAAGCTATCACTTACCAAGAGTTACATAATATGGGTAAAAAAAAAAAAAAAGGCTTTTCTTTGGTTTTAACCAAATGTTGCTTTTTCCTTGGAGATAAAGGTATGCTGGATATTCTTACGATCTCAACTACTTCCTGATTTAACTTCTTTATTATCACCAAAAGGATCTCGGGTATTTCCGTATATCTACTCTCAGCATGAGATCCCTGTGGTACAGTTATACTTGATGAATGGAAGGAGTCAGAACAGGGAGACATGCCTTCAGTGATCCCAGAGTCTGTGGTTTTCTCTTGGTGTGACTGGGAAGACGGTCCAGTGGTCAGAGGTTGAGATCTGGTAGCAGAAGCATCAGAAGGCCGACAACTCTGAAACAAGTGATCCCACACCAGCCTAGGTTTATTATTAAAAGAACCATACATGAAGGGTCACAGGAAGGACAAAATGGGAGGTCACTGTTCCTAAGAGTTTCTATTCTCCAAAATGCAGATGCTCAATTTAATTTCACAGCATATATTGAATACACATTCAGTGTATTCAAAGTGCAAGGCAAAGTGTTGTACTAGATCACTATACTGAACACTTTATTAAAATAGTGAGGCAAATGGCATAAAGATGGTTCAGGATCTGCCACTTGCAAGTATCCTTCATATTTAAAATATTTCAGGCCAGGCGCGGTGGCTAATGCTTGTAATCCCAGCACTTTGGGAAGCCGATGCAGGCAGATCACCTGACATCGGGAGTTCCAGACCAGCCTGGCCAACATGGTGAAACTCTCTCTCTACTAAAAATACAAAAATTAGCTGGGCGTGGTAGCACATGCCTATAATCCCAGCTACTCAGGAGGCTGAGGCAGGAGAATTGCTTGAACCCGGGAGGCAGAGGTTGCAGTGAGCCAAGATTGCATGCCAGCCTGGGCAACAGAGTAAGACTCCGTCTCAAAAAAAGAAAAAAATCATTTCAGTTGTGCATATTCAAATGACAATTTAACATTATTTGATTATTTTTAAAAACTGCCTCTTTCTTCCCATTACCCACCTCTAGTTCTCATTCCCTTTGCTCTCAAAACACAAGAAATTAGCATCTTATCTTGCTGCCTTTTGGGTTCTTGATATTCAGTAAGTCTTTTCAGAAGCTATCAACTTATAATTCTTTTCAACCATGAACTGAAAAATCCATGGGGTAGAAGAAAACTCTTTCATATAATTATGGAAATATTTGTTAGGTGAAAATCCTATAAATGAATACATCTAGTTACTAATGCAACTACAACACCACAGAAGTTAAAAATACTGTTGACAAAGCTCCACAAACTTTTGCAACATGGCATATTTACATTCAGGCTTTCAGCAATGGCTTTTCTCAAGAGCTCCTCTTCTTCCTCCTCCTGGCTGTTCACCTCCCTAGCTTCCTGCTCACTCATTTTGAGAGCCAGAGCAAACTGTTCTTCTTCTGTCATCTCTGTTAAGAGGTTAGGGAAAAGAGAGGAAGGGACACCACAAACAATGAATAAGCATGGAGGCAAGAAAGAAAATTATTAAACTTTTCAACTGAAGCACTACAAGACCACATAATACAATTTTATAATCTTATAAATGAGGAAAACCCCCAAAGGTACGGTGTTGGCCAACATAATTAGCAGCAGTTAACAACAAGAATCCTGGGTTAACTAGACTATAAGCTCCCGTGAAGGCAGAGTTTTTACCTATACAGTTCACTGTTATATCTCCAGCACATAAAGTGCCGGGCACATGATACATAATAAATATTTGACAAATGAATAAATAGAGGAATTAATTCCCATTCTAGAGCTTTTTGCTAAATACCACAATGCTTTATGCTCAACATTTAACCAGAATAATTTTACTCTTCAGAATTCTCTGATTTACCCAGTAGAAAAGAACATCTCTAGTAACAAGAATGTGGTCTCCAAATACCATTCTCCATTAGAAGAAACTGTCGTACATTGAAGAAATGGAGGGTCCCAAGTCCAGAGCATGAAATGAACAAGATAGGCTAGAGTATTTGTCACAGATGTAAGCAAGAAATCTATTAGATACTACTAGAGTCATATCAAAAGAACTTAGGAGCCAATTAAATAAAGTCCTCACTGGCCAAAAATGGAACTGGAGCATAAGGATAATAAATGCAGTGAATTAAACCACATAAAATATATTTAAATCTGTAAGTTCAGGCCAGGTATGGTGGCTCATGCCTATAATCCCAGCACTTTGGGAGGCCGAGGTGGGCAGATCATATGAGGTCAGGAGTTCAAGACTATCTTGGACAACAATGGTGAAACCCCATCTTTACCAAAAATACAAAAATTAGCCAGGCGTGGTGGTGGGCACCTGCGGTCCCAGCTACTTGGGAGGCTGAGGCAGGAGAATCGTTTGAACCCAGCAGGCGGAGGTTGCAGTGAGCTGAGATCACTGCACTCCAGCCTGGCGACAGAACAAGATTCTGTCTTGAAAAGAAAAAAGTGGGCCGGGCGCGGTGGCTCAAGCCTGTAATCCCAGCACTTTGGGAGGCCGAGGCGGGTGGATCACGAGGTCAAGAGATCGAGACCATCCTGGTCAACATGGTGAAACCCCGTCTCTACTAAAAAAAATACAAAAAATTAGCTGGGCATGGTGGCGCATGCCTGTAATCCCAGCTACTCAGGAGGCTGAGGCAGGAGAATTGCTTGAACCCAGGAGGCGGAGGTTGCGGTGAGCCGAGATCGCGCCATTGCACTCCAGCCTGGGTAACAGGAGCGAAACTCCGTCTCCCAAAAAAAAAAAAAAAAAAAAGAAAAAAAGTTAGCCAGGCATGGTGGTGTGCACTTGTAGTCCCAGCTACTCTGGAGACTGAGGCAGAATAATCCCTTGAACCCAGGAGGCAAGGCAAGATCACGCCACTGCACTCCAGCCTGACTGACAGAGAAAGACTCTGGTCTCACCAAAAAAAAAAAAAGAAGAAAGATAAACCAGAGCCAGGCGCAGTGGCACATGCCTATAGTCCCAGTTACTCGGGAGGCTGAGGTGGGAGGATCGCTTGAGCCCAGGAGTTCTGGGCTGTAGTGTGCTATGCCAATCAGGTGTCCACACTAAGTTCGGCATCAATATGGTGACCTCCCGGGAGCGGGGAGCCACCAGGTTGCCTAAGGAGGGGAGAACCGGCCCAGGTCGAAAACGGAGCAGGTCAAACTCCCGTGCTGATCAGTAGTGGGATCACACCTGTGAACAGCCACTGCACTCCAGCCTGGGCAACACTGTGAGACCCCGTCTCTAAAAAAAATAAATAAGAAAAAAAAAGAAAGATAAACCAGAAACTAATGCAAACGATTACCTACAGGTGGTTGAGAACACAGTGAAAATGACAAGGGAGGAAAATGACACTTCTTTGACTATAGCTTTTTGTACAAATTTGACTTATGGAATCATGTAAATTTTAAACATTTTTTAATAATATGAAATCAGTAAGTACGAGGGATCCCTAAAATTGAATCCAAACATAAAAAATGCACCCAACTGAATTTGAAATAAACTTAATGAAAACAAAAATGTAACATATCAGAATTTCTAGGATGCAACTAAAGCCACATTTACAGGGAAATTTATAGTTTTACATGCTTGTATGAGAAAAGCAAAAGTTTAAAATCAGTAATCCAAGTTTCTCACCTTAAGAAGCTATAATATAAAGAGTAAAATTAACCCAATTAAGTAGAAACAAAAAAATATAAAGACCAGAAATAAATCAATAAAGTAAAAGATGGGCATACAACAGAGAAAAAATTAAACAAAAAATTAGTTCTACAAAAAGGTCAATAAAATGCATAAACCTTGGCCAGGGTGGTGGCTCACACCTGTAATCCCAGCACTTTGGGAGGCCGAGCTGGGTGGATCACCGGAGGTCAGGAGTTTGAGGCCAGCCTGGCCAACATGGTGAAACCTCATCTCTACTAAAAATACAAAAATTAGCCAGGCATGGTGGCGGGCACCTACAATCCCAGGAGGCTAAGGCAGGAGAATCACTTGAACTCAGGAGGTGGAGGTTGCAGTGAGCCAAGACTGTGCCACTGCACTCCAGCCTGGACGACAGAGCAAGGCTCCATCTCAAAAAATTTAAAAACAATTGGCTAGGCGCGGTGGCTCACACCTGTAATCCTAGAACTTTGTGAGGCCAAGGTGAGCAGATCACAAGGTCAGGAGTTCAGGACTAGCCTGGCCAACATGGCAAAACCCCGTCTCTACTAAAAATACAAAACCACTGAATAACTGAAAAGAATAACTGGAGAGTAACTGAAAAGCAGGGCTGGGTGCAGTAGATCATGCCTACAACTGCTTGAGTCCAGGTGGTTGAGGCTGCAGTGAGCCAAGATCACACCAATGCATTCCAGCTTGGGTGACAGAGCAAGACCCTGTCAAAAAAATAAAATAAAATAAAATAAATTAAAAAAAAAAATAGCTGGGTGTGGTGATGCACACCTATAGTCCCAGCTACTCAGGAGGCAGAGGTGGGAGGATCACTTGAGCCTAGGAGTTCAAGACCAGCCTGGGAAACATAGTGAGATCTTGTATCTACAAATAATAAAAAAAAAAACTAGCTGGGCATGGTAGCGCACACCTGTGGTCCCAGCTACTTGGGAGGCTGAGACTGGAGGATTGCTTGAGCCCAGGAGGCAGAGGTTGTAATGAGCCGCTGCATTCCAGCCTGGGTAACAGAGGGAGACCCTGTCTCAAAAAAAAAGAAAAAAAAATAAGCTAGGTATGGTGATACACATCTGTAGTCTCAGCTACTCAGGAGGCTAAGGCTTGAGGATCACTTGAGCCTAGGAGGTTGAGGCTACAGTATGCTGCGCTCGCACCACTATACTCCAGCCCAGGCAACAGAGTGAGACCCTGCCTCGAAAAACAATAATAATAAATAAATAATAAAATAAAATTTATATAGGAATGCAAAGGACCCAGATTAATCAAAAATAATTTTTAAAATAAAGTTGGAATAATTATACTGCCTAATTTCAAGACATTTATGCAGCCAACAAACATATGAAAAAATGCTCTTCATCACTGGTCATTAGAAAAATGCAAATCAAAACCACATTGAGATACCATCTCATGCCAGTTAGAATGGCGATCATTAAAAAATCTGGAGACAACAGATGCTGGAGAGGATGTGGAGAAATAGAAACACTTTTACACTGTTGGTGGGAGTGTTGAACCATTAGTTCAACCATTGTGAAAGACAGTGTGGTGATTCCTTAAGGATCTGGAAATAGAAATACCATTTGACCCAACAATCCCATTACTGGGTATATACCCGAAGATTATAAATTGTTCTGTTATAAAGACACATGCACATGTATGTTCATTGCAGCAAGTTTACAATAGCAAAGACTTGGAACCAACCAAAATGCCCATCAATGATAGACTGGATAAAGAAAATGTGGGCTGGGCACAGTGGCTCATGCCTGTAATCCCAGTACTTTGGGAGGCCAACGCAGGCAATCGTCTGAGGTCAGGAGTTCAAGACCAGCCTGACCAACATGGAGAAACCCTGTCTCTACTAAAAATACAAAATTAGCCAGGCATGGTGGCACATGCCTATAATCCCAGCTACTCAGGAGGCTGAGGCAGGAGAATCACT
>NW_016107793.1:865427-874448 GCF_001604975.1 Cebus imitator
AAAAAAAAAAAAAAAACAATCCTGCAAGATCAGCACATGTACTCCAGAACTTAAAAGTAAAATAAAAAATAAAAAAAATACAGGAAACTGAAAAAAATTATTGTTCCAATCCTTACAACAGCAGGAACAAAAACTGATAAACTCACAATTTTTCCTGAATCTATCAGATAGCTAAGAATGCAAGATAATCAACTAGCCCAAAATGTAAGAAAAGACAGGGTTCTTCAAGAAAAGACATAACATGAGCACTTGCTTAGGTGAAGTAGACATCAGGCCTCATATAAGCCAGTAAGAAAAAAAAATGAACTAAAACTTTTAACAAACTGCTACAGGCTACACCTGACCTACTGAGAGTATAGAACATGTGGAAGTCACCAACACAAGGAGAATTTGCACCTACTCACCAGCATTTCTCCCAAATTTTACCACATGCTCATAAGAAGTACTGAGGGGAGGGTGGGAGACTTGAGAAAGCCTCCCTCATTGTACAGACCTACAGAAGGAAAACAGCAGCCAGTGGAAGAAAGTCATGAAAACCTCCAACAATCCTCACCTCCCTTATTGAAGAAAAACCTTCAAATGCTAGAATGAAGAGCAGTAAAACCTGTTATCCTCAGGCCACAGGTAGAGCCCCACTGCAGCTAGGGAATGAAAACAGAAAAATAATTCTCTAACTCTGGGAATGGGACAGGAAAATATGGTGGGCTTAAGCCATTAGAGATCCCCTACCAATGGAGAAGGGAAAAAAAAAAAATCAATGTGAAGTCCCTGACCCCTGAACTCAATGAAGGCTGAACCAGAACCACAGATAAGTCCTCTCCCTCCACCACCCCAAAAATAGACTAGCAAGTTTCAAATAAAAAATAATGGCAGGCTGGTCCAAGTATAGTGATGTTTACAACTAACTGATCAACACTAGTTACAGATGTTCCTTCTGCACTCCCACTGCTCCACTTGTCTAGCCTTATAAAAATTAAAATTAAAATAAAAAATAAAAAATAAGTAATAGCAATCTACTGCTGAGAAACAGGCAAAAGCACCTAATGAGATCACTCCCTGAAGTGTGGGTCCAAAGGAAAGACCTAAAGTTGAGGGGAATAGACACAGAAAAACCAAAGGAATATGAAGCCTGTAAAGCACTGGGGGTAACTTCAGAAAAAAACAAAATCTAAACATATTAACGGCTTACTAGACTCAACCCCCTGCCCCACAAAACACACATGCACACAAACATTAAATGCCTAGCAAAGGAAAAGGTATATCCATTTCCACACATAAATACTATTTACCTCAATCTCTACTGTTCTACTCAAAATGTTCACTTCTGAGTAATATATATTTTTATGAAATATACATTGAAAGAAGAAGAAAAAAAAAGTGTCAAGAGACAAAGCAATCAATAGAACCAGACTCAGATATGACTCAGATTTTGGATAATTAGACAAAAAATTTAAAACAACTATAATATGTTAACAGCTCTGTGAAAAAGGTGAATTACATGCATGAACAAATGAAAACTTTTAAGAAAAAGATGAAAACTATAAAAAATAAAATGGAAATGCTAAAAATGAAAAATATGTTAATAATTACTTAAATGGACTCAGACTCAACACAGAACAAAGCATCTAACAGCCATAAGCTACAGCAAAATAGTCTATGTATAATTGAAACTCCAGGTGAAGAAAGAAAATGGGGTAAAAAAAAATCTAAAAATAAAGTGGTTGAGAATTTTCTAGTTAATAGATGACCCTAAATCACAGATCCAAAAAGAATATCAAGAAAAATTTATTCCATTACCCTTATTAAAAAATTCACAAGTAGGCACACCATATTCAAACTGACAAAGATATAGACAACATTGAAGGAAGCCAGAAGAAAAAAGACATGTTACATAAACAAAGATAAAAATTAAAAGAGGCTTCCCATCAGAAACTCTGCAGGGAGGAAATAATGAAGTGATATCTTCAAAATGATAAAAGAAAACACTGTCCTACTCAGGAGGCTGAGGTGAGAGGATCACTTGAGCCAAAGTAAGCTGAGGCTGCAGTGAGTCGTAATTGTGCCACTGCACTCCAGCCTGAGGCAACAGAGCGAGACTCTGTCTCAAAACTATATAAAATAACTGAAAAAAAAAACTGCCAACTTGGCCGGGCGCGGTGGCTCAAGCCTGTAATCCCAGCACTGTGGGAGGCCGAGGCAGGTGGATCACAAGGTCAAGAGATCGAGACCATCCTGGTCAACATGGTGAAACCCCGTCTCTACTAAAAATACAAAACATTAGCTGGGCATGGTGGTGCGTGCCTGTAATCCCAGCTACTCAGGAGGCTGAGGCAGGAGAATTGCCTGAACCCAGGAGGCGGAGGTTGCAGTGAGCTGAGATTGTGCCACTGTACTCCAGCATGGGTGACTGACTCAGGCCCTGTCTCAAAACTATATAAAATAACTGAAAAAAAAACTGCCAACTCATAATTCTCTTTTTTTTTTTTTTTTTTTTCTTCTGAGACAGGGTCTCACTATGTCACCTAGACTAGAGTACAGTGGGCACGATCATGGCTCACTACAACCCCCACTTCCCAGGCTCAAGTGATCCTCCTACCTCAGCCTCCCAAGTAGCCGGGACTACTCATACACACCACCATGCCCAGCTAATCTTTGTTAGAGATGGTGTTTCGCCATGTCACCCAGAGTGGTCTCAAACTCCTGGGCTCAAGTGATCCACTAGCCTCCCAACTCAGAATTCTATAACCAAAAATAATCTTTCAAAGATGAAGAAGAGTCAACACACCACTTTCAACAATAGGGAGAGTTAGGCTGGGCGCAGTGGCTCATGCCTGTAATACCAACACTTTGGGAGGCCAAGGTGGGCAGATCACCTGAGGTCAGGAGTTCGAGACTAGCCTGGCCAACATGGTGAAACCCCATCTCTACTAAAAATACAAAAATTAGCCAGGTATGGTGGTACATGCCTGTAGTCCCAGCTATTTGGGAGGCTGAGGCAGGAGAATCACTTGAACCCAGAAGGCAGAGGTTGCAGTGAGCCAAATTCATGCCACTGCACTCCAGCCTGGGCAACAGAGTGAGCTTCTGTCTCAACAGTAATAACAGGGACAAGGAAATATAAGACAGGACAAGGAAATACAAGACTTATACAACACTATAAACCAACTAGGTCAGACAGACACCCTCCTCAAGTGCACACAGAATATTCTCCAGTATAGACCATCTGATGGCAATAAACAAAATGATAATCATCATACAAAGTAGGTGTTCCAACCATGTAAAATTAGAAATAAATAACAAAAAGAAATTGGGAAATACAAAAATAAAGGTACACTTTCACTTTATTGTACTTCACAGATAATGCATTTTTTACAAAGTAAAGGTTTGTGGCAACCCTGCACTAAATAAATCTATTGGCCCCATTTTTCTAACAATATGTTCATTTCATGTCTCTGTGTCACATTTTGTTAAGTCTTGCAATATTTCAAATGTTTTCATTATTACTGTATTTGTTAGCCTGTAATCAGTAACCTTTGACTTATTAATAGTTTTGAAGTGTCAGAAACTGCCCACTCTGCCTGTGCTCTATAAATGGAACAACAAAGCCTAGGTGATAGCACATCTGTTTATAGCATGGTTAAGTGAATTTTTTTTTTTTTTTTGAGATGGAGTTTCGCTCTTGTTACCCAGGCTGGAGTGCAATGGTGTGATCTTGGCTCACCGCAACCTCCGCCTCCTGGGTTCAGGCAGTTCTCCTGCCTCAGCCTCCTGAGTAGCTGGGATTACAGGCATGTGCCACCATGCCCAGCTAATGATTTGTATTTTTAGTAGAGACGGGGTTTCACCATGTTGACCAGGATGGTCTCGATCTCTTGACCTCGTGATCCACCCACCTCGACCTCCCAAAGTGCTGGGATTACAGGCGTGAACCACCGCGCCCGGCGGTTAAGTGAATATTTTAAGCCCACTGTTGAGACCTGTTGCTCAAAATGTCTTTAAAAAGATTCTTTTCAAAATATTACTACTCACCGTACAATGTACCTAATTATCAAAAGTGCTAATAAAAATGTACAAGGAGGTTAAAGTTGTTTTCATGCCTATTATCACAATTCTATTCTGCAGCCCATGGACCAAGGAGTCATTTTGACTTTCAAGTCTTATTTAAGAAATACATTTCATAAGACTATAGCTGCCATGGAGAGTGATTTCTCTGATAGTTATGGACAAAGTACATTGAAAACCTTCTGAAAAAAACTGACCATTCCAGATGTCCTTAAAAACATACATGGGACGGACGCAGTGGCTCAGAAGATCGAGACCATCCTGGCTAACACGGTGAAACCCCCCTAAAACCACAAAAAATTAAAAAATTAGCCAGGTGTGGTGGCATGCACCTGTAGTCCCAGCTACCTGGGAGGCTGAGGCAGGAAAATTGCTTGAACCCAAGAGGTGGAGGTTACAGTGAGCTACACCATTGCACTCCTGCCTGGGTGACAGAGAGCAAGGCTCTGTTTTGGAAAAAAAAAAAAAAAAAAAAAACATGATTTAGGAAAAAAAAAAAATACATGATTCATGGAAGAAGGTCAAAATAGCAACATTCATAGAATTCTCTGGCACAAGTTTATTCCAACTCCTATGGATAACTTTTGGAGGTTTAAGGATTAAGTGGAGGAAGTAACTACAGATGTGGTGAAAACAGCAAGAAAACTAGAACTGAAAGTGAAGCTTGAAGATATGACTGAATTGCTGCAATCTCATGATCAAACCTGAATATATGAGTTCTTTCTTATGGAAGAGCAAAGAAAGTGGTTTCTTGAGATGCAGTCTCTTCCTGGTGAAGATGCTGTGAACATTGTTGTAATGACAACAAAGGATTTAGAATACTGCATAAACTTAGTTGATAAAGCAATGACAAGGTTTGAAAGGATTGACTCTGTTCTACTGTGGGTAAAATGCTATCAAACAGCATCCCATGCTACAGAGAAACTATTTCATGAAAGGTTAATCAATGCAGCAAACATCACTGTGGTTTTATTTTAAGAAGCTGCCACAGCCACCCCAACCTTCAGGAACCACCACCCTGATAAGTCAGTCAACAGCCATCAACATCATGGCAAGATCCTCCATGAGCAAAAATATTACCACTCACTAATGGCTCAAATGACTATTAGCATATTTTAGCAATAAGTATTTTTTAATTAATTACATGGATTTTTTTTAGACATAACGCTATTGCACACTTAACAGATTACAGTGTAGTGTAAACATAACTTTTATAGGCACTGGAAAACCAAAAAATCCTTGACTCACTTTACTGCAATATTCACTTTACCGCTATGGTTTTGAACTGAGCCCACGGTACCTCTGAGGTATACCTGCACATGGAAATCAAATAAAACCTTCCTAAATAACCACGAGTCAAAGAAATCACAAAGAAAATTAGAAAATACTCTGAGATGAATGAAAATGAAGATAGTTATCTTCAAAATGTAGGGGTTAATGCTAAAAGAGTAATTACAAGGAAATTTAAAGCTGTATAATACCTATATTTAAAAAAAGGCCAGGCGTGGTGGCTCATGCCTGTAACCCCAGTACTTTGGAAGGCTGAGGCAGGTGGATCACTTGAGCCTATGAGTTCCAGACCAGCTTAGGCAACACAGTGAAACTGGATCTCTGTGATGGATGCAGCAAACCACCATCGCACATGTATACCTGTGTAACAAACCTGCATGTTCTGCACATGTACCCCAGAACTTAAAGTATAAAACAGATAGATAGATATAGACAGATAGATACACATTAAAACAAAACAAAACAAAAAAACTTAACAAATGAAAAAACAAAACAAAAAAAACTTCCAGGTGTGGTAGCTCACAGGATTACATCTGTAATCCCAGCGCTTTGGGAGGCTGAGGTGAGCAGATCACAAGGTCAGGAGTTCAAGACCAGCCTGGCCAATATGGTGAAACCCCATCTCTACTAAAAAATACAAAAATTAACCAGGCGCAGTAGCACATGGCTACTGTCCCAGCTGCTTGGCTGAGGAAGGAGAATCACTGGAACATGGGAGGCAGAGGTTGCAGTGAGCTGAAATCGCGCCACTGCACTCCACCAACAGAGCACGACTCCATCCCAAAAAAAAAAAAAAAAATTAGCCAGGCCTGGTGGCATATATCTGTAGTCCCTACCATTTGGGAGGCTGACGAAGGAGGATCACCTGAGCCAGGGGAGCTTAAAGTTGCAGTGAGCTGTGGTCATGCCACTGTAATCCACACTCCAGCCTGGGCAACAGGGTGAGACTCTTGTTTGGAAAAAGGAAGAAAAATCCCAAATCGATAATCTAACCATCCAAATAAAAAAAAAAAAAAAAAAAAAAAAAAAAAAAACAAGTTAAACCTAAAGAACGAATAAAGGAAAAAATAAAGATTGCGGGGAAATTGATAGAGAATAGAAAAATAAAAGAAGAAATTCTTTCAAAAATTGACAGACATTAATAAAATAAATTGAGGGCTCAGTAGGGCATGTCTATAGTCTTAGCTACTTGAAAGGCTGAGTCCAGAAGATTGCTGGAGCCCAGGAATTCAAGGACAGCCTGGGCTACACAGTGAGACTCCATCTTAAAAGGAAAAAAAAAAAGTTAGATTGAACAGGAAAAGAGAGAAGATGCAAGCAACAAAATCAGAAATGAAAGTGGACCTGTTACCACCAAGCTTACAGAAATAAGGTTGTACATAAGGAACACTATGAACAATTATATGCCAACAAGTTAGATAACTTAGATGAAGTAGAAAAATCCTAGAAAGACACAAACTATCAAAACTGACTCAAGAAAAAAATAGAAAATCTGAAAAGAACTATAGCAAGTAAGAGATCAAATTAGTTATCAAAAATCTACCCATAAAGAAAGGGACCAGGACCAGATGGATTCACTAGCAAATTCTGCCAGAGATGCCGGGCGCGGTGGCTCAAGCCTGTAATCCCAGCACTTTGGGAGGCCGAGGCGGGTGGATCACGAGGTCAAGAGATCGAGACCATCCTGGTCAACACGGTGAAACCCCATCTCTACTAAAAATACAAAAAATTAGCCGGGCATGGTGGTGCGTGCCTGTAATCCCAGCTACTCAGGAGGCTGGGGCAGGAGAATTGCCTGAACCCAAGAGGAGGAGGGTGCGGTGAGCCGAGATTGCGCCATTGCACTCTAGCCTGGGTAACAAGAGTGAAACTCCGTCTCAAAAAAAAAAAAAAAAATTCTGCCAGAGTTAAAGAAAAATTAATAACAATTCTTCAAAAACTCTTCCAAAAAATACAAGAGTACACTGCCCAACTCATTCTACAAGGCCAATATAAGCCTGATACCAAAACCAAACAAAGACATCGCAAGAGAACTACATTACAGTATCTCTCATAAACATATACTAAAATCTATAACATATTAGCAAGCTAAATCGAGCAACATATAAAAAGTATTAAACACTATAACAAAGCAAGATTTACCCCAGGAATGCAAGGTTGATTTAACTTATATACCAAATAAACCAGGGGTCCCCAACCCCTAGGCCATGGGCTACTTGGTCCGTGGCCTGTTAGGAGCTGGCCACACAGCAGGGGGTTAAGTGGTAGGCTAGCAACTGAAGCTTCATCTGTATTTATAGCCACTCCCCATCACTCATATTACTGCCTGAACTGTGCCTCCTGTTTGATCAGCAGTGACATTAGATTCTCATAGGAGTATGAACTCCATTGTGAACTGCACATGTTGAAGGATCTAGGTTGCATGATCCTTATGAAAATCTAACTCTTAATGATCTGTCACTTTCTCCCATCACCCCCCGATGGGACTGACTATTTGAAGGAAAACCACTGATTCTACATTATGGTGAGTCGTATAATTATTTCATTATATATTATAATATAATAATAAGAAGAAATAAAGTACACCTGCCCTTATCCACTCCATGGAAACATTGGCACAGGTCCCTGGTGCCAAAAAGGTTTGGGACCACTGAAATAAACAATTTAGAGGACAAAACCCAGATAATCATTGACACAGAAAATGCACTTGACAAAATTCAACACTTCCTCATAAAAACATTTTCAAATGTTAAAATGATGCATTTTATGTTACGGGTATTTTATCACCTTTTTTAAAAACTTCTTTTTAATGAGCAAAGGAAGTGAACAAATATTTCTGCAAAGAAGATATACAAATGGCTAACAAACAAATGAAAAGATGCTCAACATTATTAGCCATTAGAGAAAAAATGCAAATCAAAACCACAATAAGAGACCACTTTATACTCACTAGGATAACTGTAATTTTTAAAAATGGAAGTAAGGAGTTGGTGAGGACATGGAGAAATGAGAACCCTCATACACTGCTGGTAGAAATGCCTGGTAATTCCACAAATGATTAAATATAATTACCATATGACCCAGGAATTCTACTCCTAAAGATCCTACAGAAAACACGTCCACACAAAAATTTATACATGCATGTTTACCACAACATAGGTCATAATGGCCAAAAAGTAGAAACACAAATGTCTACCAAATGATAAATACTATGATATATTAATATAATGAAATATTATTTAGCAGTAAAGGAATGAAGTACTGATGCATACTAAATCATGGATTAACCAGGATTAACTTGGATTAACAAGAGCTAAACTCTGTCTCAAAAATAAAATAGAATCATAAAATAATACTTAACAAATGCAAAAATAGACAAAAAAGAAACAGGCAGGGTGCAGTGGCTCACACCTGTAATTCTAGCACTTTGGTAGGCTGAGGCAGGTGCATCACCTGAGGTCAGGAGTTCAAGACCAGCTGGCCAACGTGGTAAAACCCCATCTTTACCAAAAATACAAAAATTAGCTGGGTGCGGTGACGTGCACCTATAATCCCAGCTACTTGGGAGGCTGACGCAGGAGAATTGCTTGAATCCAAGAGGCGGAGGTTGCAGTGAACCGAGATCATGCCACTGTACTCTAGCCTGGGCAACAGAGCAAGACCCTGTCT
>NW_016107793.1:874528-882359 GCF_001604975.1 Cebus imitator
AAAAAAAAAAAAAAAAGAAGAAGAAGAAACAAAAAACAACTAACAGAAATAAACATCTTCCAAAATGGTAAATTTTAATCCAACTATATCAGTAATTGTGTTATATGTAAATGGCCTAAAAACACCAATGAAAAGTCACACTGGATTTTAAAAAAAGCATGATCCAACTAAAAACAAAAAAAAAAAGGCCAGGTGCAGTGGCTCGTGCCTGTAATCCGAGAACTTTGGGAGGCCAAGGCAGGAGGATCACTTGAGGCCAGGAGTTCGAGACCAGCCTAGCCAATATGACAAAACCCTGTCTCTACTAAAAATACAAAAATTAGCCAGGCGTGTTGGTGCACACTTATAAATCCAGCTACTCAGGAGCCTGAGGCACAAGAATCACTTGGACCGGGAGACAGAGGCTGCAGTGAGCCAAGATTACACCACTGCACTCCACACTCTAGCTTGGGTGATGGAGTGAGACTCTGTCTCAAAAAAACAAAAAAAAGTAAAGCCCTGACTATAAAGAGCCACAATGACCAAGTAGACAATTATCAACAGTCTACCATTAGTGACAAAAACTTAACCATTAAGATTATTGCATTTCAAATAGATTGCATTCAAAAAGATTACTGCATTTCAAATCTATAATTCTCAAGACTGACAATAACTTGAGTACATTAATTAGATCTAACCACAGAGACACATGTATCTAGACATAATGCAATGATTTAATAACAAAGAGTTGTTTATGGTTAATTATACAAGTCTGAGAATTTTATCTTAAAGTCACTACAATTTAAGTTAACATTGAAGAAAGCCTTGTTTATCTTGACTAAATTATTATAATAATTTCAACTAGTAAAACTGAAAAGTTAACTGAAATAACATTTCATTTCACATTAAAATGCAAAAGTATAGGCCAGGCACAGTGGCTCACGCCTGTAATCCCAGCACTTTGGGAGGCTGAAGTGGGAGGATCATCAGAGGTCAGGAGTTCAAGACCAGCCTGGCCATGATGGTGAAACTCCATCTCTACTAAAAATACAAAAATTAGACAGGCATGGTAGCATACACCTGTAATCCCAGCTACTCAGAAGGCTGAGGCAGGAGAATCGCTTGAACCCAGGAGGCAGAGGTTGCAGTGAGCCGATATCGTGCCACTGCACTCCAGCCTGGGCAACAGAGTGAGACTCTGTCTCAAAAAAAATGCAAATGTATGATAAGAATTATTACCTTCAAAATTGAGTAATGAAGACAGAAGAGAATGCAAAACCTCAAACAAAGAATTCTAATGGCAAAAATAGTAATAGGTATCATTATTTGAGCCTCTATTAAATGACTTTCTAAGTAACTGTTATTATCTGCATTTTATTGATAAGGAAACAGAGGTAAGCTAAAAGCAGTGACTTGCCTAAGATCCACATAGTAAGGGGTTAAAGCAGTGACTTGCCTAAGATCCACATAGTAAGGGGTTAAAGCAAGAATTCAAACCCAAGTGTGCCTAACTCTGAAAGCCACATCTTTTATTTCAACACTCTGCCTCTAATAAGTCAACTGTATAAGCTATGGGTAACTGTATAGGCAATTCCTGGAAAAAAAAAATTATTTTTTTGGGGGGACAGAGCCTTACTCTGTCTTCCAGGCTGGAGTGCAGTGGCACGATCTCAGCTCACTGCAACCTTCTCCTCCCAGAGAATAAAGCAATTCTCATGCCTCAGCCTCCTGAGTAGCTGGGACTACAGGCGTGCACCACCACACCCAGCTATTTTGTATTTTGTATTTTTAGTAGAGACAATGTTTCACCATGTTGGCCAGGTTGGTCTCGAACTCCTGACCTCAAGCGATCCACCCACTTCAGCCTCCCAAAGTGCTGGGATTACAGGCGTGAGTCATCTCGCCTGCTGACTCCTAAAAATTTTAATGACATCCAGTATAAACAGAAAACACATACAGTCTCATTCAAAGAACTCTTCTTTTCCTAATGAAGAAACTAGTATCAGTTCTGTGACTGTTATAATTCCCAAACCATTGTAAACAAAAATGAAAACATACGTGCAATTTTTCTTTTGGCCAAACACTTTGTTCTATTTGACTGTTTTGTCTTCACTTTCTGCAATTCATTCTCCTCCTTTGGTTCCTGTTGCAAAACAAGAAATATGATCAGTGTGGCTGCCATTAAAAGTAGTAATTTCTCTCTCTTCTACCTCCTTTATGGCTAATAGAGGCCTCTGAGGAATCGGTGACTGTTATAAATATGCACATAAAGCATTAGAAGATCATTTTCAATATAAAAAGGAAAACATAAGATCTAGAACCAATAAAAACCATAAAAACAAAAATGTGTCATATATTGGCATTAATATCTGTGATATAAACAGTCACACAAAAACTAGTCTATCTCTAAAATACCAGTAAGCATCACCTAAGATCAGAGTAGCTTGACTGAAGATTTTAAAAATAATAATGTTTAAACTCAGTGTGTATTCATTTATTTTAAATCATTCTTTGGACACTGGTTAGTGAAGGAAAAGAAAAAGATAATAAATGAAAAATCCTATAGAAACAAAAGAGAACCAAATACACCAACCCTACATCCAAAATTAAAATTTAATAAGAAACACAAAATAATCAAGAAAACAAAAAATTTTTAAATAGAGAGAGAAATAAAAGGCCAGGCACCGGTGGCTCATGCCTGTAATCCCAGCACTTTCGGAGGCTGAAATGGGAGAATTGCTTGAGGCCAGTTCAAAACCAGCCTGGGCAATGTAGAGAGACCCTGTCCTTACCAAAAACAATAATTTTTTTTAATAAAAAATATTCTTTTTAATTAAAAAAAATTTTTTTTAATTAGCCAGGCATGGTCCTAGCTACTCAGGAGGCTGAAGCAGGATCACTTGAGCCCAGGACTTCGAGGCTGCAGTAAGCTATGATCACACCACTGTACTCCAGCCTGGGAAACAAAGCAACATCCCATCTCTAAAAATAAATAAATAAAATTAAAATTAAAATAAGCAGAGGATTTGAACAGAATTTCTCTGAAGAACATGATATAGAAATGTCCAAGAAGTACGTGAAAATACGCCCAACATCATTAGTCAGCAGGGAAATACAAGTCAAAACCACAATAAGATATCACTTCACACCCACTAGCAGAATTAAAATAATTTTTGTTTCAAATCAGAAAATAAGCACTGGCACAGATTAGAAAAAATAGAAACCTAGTACACTGTTGGTGGGAATATAAAACAGTGCCGCCACTGTGAAAAAAAATGAGGTACTGATACACACTACAAAATGAATGCACCTTGAAAATATATAATTGAAAAAAAGCCAGGCAAAGGCCACATATACTATACGATTACATTTATAAGACATGCCCAGAATGGGCACATCCATACAGAAAGTAGATTAGTGGTTGTCAAGGGCTAGAGGTTTGGGGGAAAATGGAGAGTAACTGCTAATGTAAATGGGTTTCTTCTGAGGGTAATGAAAATGTTCTAGACCTCTGCTACTGGGCCATGGAGACTGTAGCACAGTACACTGTGGTGTGATGCTCGCAGGGGCAGTGGCCATGGATGTTGTGCTGAACAAGCTGGTGTCTATGAATGACCTACCTGCTAAAGTCTGAAAAGAAATTTCAGTCTGAGAAGGCAGCAGGCTCGGTGTCCAAGAGCACAAAGTCTGAGTACACCTGGTGCTAACCAACTATAATGATGACATCTGTAAAGGCATCGAGCTGCTTGAGGAGCTGCTGCCCAAAGGGAACAAAGAAGAGCAGCAGGATTATGTCTTCTACCTGACTGTGGGGAACTGCCAACTCAATAAATACAAAAAGGCCCTAAAGTATATTCAAGAGCTGCTGCAGACAGAGCCCCAGAACAACCAGGCCAAGGAACTAGAGCAGTTTCACTGGCAAGGTCATGAAGAAAGATGAACTAGTGGGCATGGCCATCATTGGAGGCATGGCCCTGAGCGTGGCAGGACTGGCTGGATTCATCAGACTCGCTGTCTCCAAACCCAAATTGTGAAAGAGATACAGGAGCCCATGAAGGATATTCCAAGGGGGGCCTATCCATCCTTCCTGTTCCTTCCCTATTCTCCCCCATACCCTCGTCACTGTCCTCTGTGGCCTTCAACTTCCACTCTCCTAAGACCTGTCCTTCAGCCCCAAATCACGTACTCTGGGATGAGTGTAAATAAAACTGGGCTGTGGCTTGGGGATGGGGGATGGAAAATGTTCTAAAATTAACTGTGGGTCGGGCACAGTGGCTCACTCCTGTAATCCCAGCACTCTGGGGGGCCAGGCAGGTGGATCACCTGAGGTCAGGAGTTCAAGACCAGCCTGGCTTGAACTATGGTGAAGCCCCAACTCTACTAAAAATACAAAAATTACCCAGGCGTGGTGGCACATGCCTGTAATCCCAGCTACTCGGGAGGTTGAAGCATGAGAATCACTTGAACCCAGGAGGCAGAGGTTGCAGTAAGCCAAGATAGTGTCATTGTACCATAACCTGGGCAACAGAGCAAGACTGTGTCTCTCAAAAAAAAAAAAAAAGAGAGAGAGAGAGAAATTAAAACAAATCCACAACTATGGTTAAAGACTTCAATAACCTCCTCAACGTATTTGCAGAATAGACAGAAAATCAATAAATATAAAGTAGATTTGGGCCGGGTGCAGTGGCTCATGCCTGTAATTCCAGCACTTTGGGAGGCTGAGGTGGGCAGATCACAAGATCAGGAGATCAAGACCATCCTGGCCAACATGGTGAAACTCTGTCTCTACTAAAAATACAAAAAACTTAGCTGGGCGTGGTGGCAAATGCCTGTAGTTCCAGCTACTCAGGAGGCAGAGGTGGGAGAATCACTTGAACCCAGCAAGGGGAGATTGTAGTAAGCTGAGATTGAGCCACTGCACTACAGTGCAAGACTCAGTCTCAAAAAAATATATATATATATAGATAGATAGATAGATAGATACAACACTATCATCAAACTTCATCAGATTGACATTTACAGAAATCACTATCCAAAATGTACATTCTTCTCAAGTACACATAGAATATTCTGGGCCATAAAACAAGCTTCACTCAATTTAAAAAAGATTCAAAATACATAAAGATTAGAAATCAGTAATAACTGATGGGCGCAATGGCTCATGCCTGTAATCCTAGCATTTTGGGAGCCCGAGGTGGGCAGATCACCTGAGGTCAGGAGCTCGAGACCAGCCTGGCTAACATGGTAAAACCCTGTTTCTACTAAAAATACAATAAATTAGCCGGGCATGGTGGCTTATGCCTGTAATCCCAGCTACTTAGGGGGCTGAGGCAAGAGAATCACTTAAACCCAGGAGGTGGAGGTTGTAGTGAGCCGAGATCGCACCATTGCCCTCCAGCTTGGATAAGAGTGAAACTCCGTCTCAAAAAAAAAAAAAAAAAAGAAAGAAAGAAATCCGGAATAATTGAATTAAAATGAAAACAATATATAAGAATTTGTCCAGCCTGGGCAACATGGCACAACCCTGTCTCTAAAAATACAAAAATCAGCCAGGCATAGTGGCACATACCTGTCTGTAATCCCAACTACTCAAGAGGCTAAAGCACAACAATCACTTGAAATTGGGAGGCAAAGTTTACAGTGGGCCAAGATTGTTCCACTGCACTCCAGCCTGGGCAACAGAATGAGACTATCTCAAAAAAAAAATTTTTTTTAATTTAATTTAAAAAAGAAAATGCTAAAGGAGTTTCTGCAAGCTAAAAGAAAACCAGAAGTTGGGTCTGTATAAAGATCAATAAAATTGATAAACCTCTAGCCATACTGACAACAGAAAAGAGTAATACCAGCAATGAAACAAAATAATAATAACAGACTCTCAGATAATAAGGAAATACTACAAAAACTCTATGTACATAAATTTTTTTTTTAAGGCAGAGTCTCGCTCTGTTGCCCAGGCTGCAGTGCAGTGGCGCAATCTCAACTCACTATAACCTCCGCCTCCTGGGTTCAAGGGATTCTACTGCCCCAGCCTTCTGAATAGCTGGGATTACAGGCATGTATCACCACACCTGGCTAATTTTTGTATATTTGGTAGAGACGGAGTTTCATGTGTTGGCCAGGATGGTCTGTAACTCCTGACCTCAGGCAATTCACCAGCCTGGGCCTCCCAAAGTGCTAGGATTACAGGTATGAGCCACCACAACCAGCCTCTATGTACATAAATTTAAGACCTGAGAAATGAGAAAATTTCTTGAAAGATAAACTATTTGCATTACTTACAGAGAAATAGATAATCAAAATAGTCCCTGTATCTGTTAAAGACATTTCATTTGTGCTTTAAAACCTCCAAAATCATGAGTTACACACTCCAGAATTTAACTGTAATGCTATCTCTAACATACTAACAAGAACTTTGTAGGAAAAGTCATCATTTAAAAAAATCACACCTACTTTCTAGTCTCAGTAGATACCAAATACACAAACACTGTTATAGAACACACGGTGACAATATCTTCTAAAAACAAGTCAATTAGCTGGGTGTGGTAGTACATGCCTGTCATTTCTAGCTACTAGGGAGGCTGAGGCAAGAGGACTGTTGGAGCCCAGGAATTTGAGGCTGCAGTGAGCTATAATTGCACCACTGTACTCCAGCCTGGGTAACAGAGTGAGAGCCCCATCAATCAATCAATCAAACAAATCAAGACATAGTCTAACACAAAAGACTTCTGTACGCTATTAGAGTACAAAAAAGTCTTAGAATAGTTTGAATGATGAAACAGTAAAACTTCTAAATTATTTCTATGGTTACAGAGACGAAGAGATAGAACAATTAGAGCTGAGGTTGTTCAACAATTCTAGAACAATTTGTTTAACCATTTGAAGCAAGTTTAAAAAAAAAAAAAAATCTTGGCCAGGGATAATGGTTCATGCTTGTAATCCCAGAACTTTGGGAGGATCACTTGAAGCCAGGAATTCAAGACCAGCCTGGGCAACATAGTGAGACCCTGTTGAAAGAAAAAAGAGAGAAAAAGAGGGAGGAAGGGGAGGAAGGGAAGTGACAGAGGGGAGGTAAGGGAGGAGGGGAGGGGAGGGGAGGGGAAGTGAGGAGAGGGGAGGGGAGGAGGGGAGAAAGGGAAGAGGAGAGTAAGGGGAAGGAGAGGAAAAAGGGAGGGAGGGAGAGATGAGGAGGGGAGGTAGTGAGAGGGCAGGGAGAGAAAGGGGAGGAGGGGAAGAGGGGAGGGAAAGAGGGCGGGCAGGTGGGCAGGCAGGCTGTGCCTAAGCAAAAGACTGAGGGAAAATATGCTTCAGGTATATAGGTGATTTTAATTTTAAGAGCAAATAGCGATATCTAAGCTATCTTTCATAAAGGGGTGGGCAGATAATGAAAGCAAAACAAATATTGGGAGGTTCAGGAAACCATTCTCTAGAAAATAGAGAGAAAATGGCAGAAAAGAATCTTTCTATTTCTAGCCAGAAAAGTAATCGCTTTTACTCCACCAAAATACTTCAAAGTGACAACTGAGAATCCTGAAAAGGAAAAAATGAAGATTGAAAAAGACAAGAATAAATAAATCCAATTAACAAGCTGGTCCCACAGACTGTTTTGGTACTGACTGAACTCAACTGGTTGCTGACTCTTGCAGGCATTTTCTTTCAGGAAACGAGACAACTGTCCCAACTATTTTGTTGATACAGCATACTTTTGATAATGTAGTGGCTACAAGCTTTTTTTTTTTTTTTTTTTTTTTTTTTTTCTGAGTTTCACTCATGTTACCCAGGCTGGAGTGCAATGGCGCGATCTCAGCTCACCGCAACCTCCGCCTCCTGGGTTCAGGCAATTCTCCTGCCTCAG
>NW_016107793.1:882454-902536 GCF_001604975.1 Cebus imitator
TGTTGACCAGGATGGTCTCGATCTCTCGACCTCGTGATCCACCCGCCTCGGCCTCCCAAAGTGCTGGGATTACAGGCTTGAGCCACCGCGCCCGGCGGCTACAGGCTTTTGAGATGAATGGTTTGAAAGAAGAGTGAATTTCTATTTTTTACTAATACACTATTACTGGAAACACTGTATATATTTTAAAAGATTAGCTGACAATTTATAGCCAACATTTTTATCATAAAGCAGCTTTCTAAAATAAGAGTAATTAACAGTTATCATATACTGCATACTATGTTCCAGGCACATTATATACATTACCTCATTTAATTCCTTTCAAAAACCTAGTGAGAATTAATATCAACAACCCCATTTCCTTTTTTTTTATTGTTTGGAGACAGGGTCTCACTCTGTAGCCCAAGATGGAGGACAGTGGTATAATCACAACTCACTGCATCCTCGACCTCTCCTACTCACGCAATCCTCCCATCTAGCCTCACTAGTAGCTGGGACTACAGGCACGTACCACCATCTGTTTTATTTTTTGTACAGATAGGTTCTTGTTATGTTACCCGGGTTTATCTCAAACTCTTGGGCTCAAGCAATCCTCCTGCCTTGACTTCCCAAAGTGCTGGGATTACAGGTGTGAGCCACCAGCACCCAGCTGACCCCACTTGACAGATGAGAAAAGTGAGGCCCAAATAGCGTCAGGTCAGAAACAAAACCAGCTCTGACCATCTACAAGCTCCAGAGGTTCCTTTCTTTCCCTCTGGATTTTCTATTGTTGTTGTTTTATTTTGTTTGTTGTAACATGGAAGAATGTCAGAGAAGACAAGAGTTATTATCCATTGTTGGGAAAAGCAGCAAACCAGAAAGGACTTACAGAGTGCCTACATAAATTGGTTACAAGTAACATATAAACTGGGAACAACAAACCACAGCAAACTGCAGGAGGCCTGGTGGGGCGGGGGGCGCAAACTTCTCCATGCCTCATGTTCTGGTACGGGGTGACCTAGGCTCTATTACCATAAATATTGTGCTCAAGGATGTAAAACCTCTTTGTAGCACTATGACATAGCCAGACTTGTAAGCTCCTTGTAAGGCCCGAGTTCTACCAGCTGCACATAGATAACAGGCTAAAGATAACCACATATTCTTGTTTTGTGAAATTCCCAAACCACCGCTGTTATCAATCTTTAGAACGACACACCAGTTCCAGCTTACTGATTCAGTTATGACTCAATGATTCACTCCACCATCACGTCACCCTCTCCCCACCATCACTCCACCCCTACCCTATAGACCAAAGTGATTATAACCAACAAATAGTGTGGAGGATCAGAGCTTGGGGCCTTCTTTTCACTGTCTGCCTCCAAAGTAATAAGTGATGGCCCCCTGGTCCCACTTTCTCTCTTAATCTATCTTTTTCTCATTCCTTTGTCGCCACCAAACTCAGGGTACCCACAGATGTGATGTGGGGCTGGTTCCCTACAATCAACATAGGTTAGTTGGCTTTATTTCTTGCCAGGCTCAGACTATATTCTGAACATGTACAATGACATCAGTTATCACATATTGAAGTATCACTCTAAGAAATTTTACTTATATTATTCTAGGCCAGGCACAGTGGCTCATGCCTACAACCGGAGCACTTTGGGAGGCCGAGGTGGGTGGATCACTTAAAGTCAGAAGTTTGAGACCAGCCTGGTCAACATGACAGAACCCTGTCTCTACTAAAAATACAAAATTAGCCAGGCATAGGGGTGCATGCTTGTAGTCCCAGCCACTTGGGAGGCTGAGACAGGAGAATCACTTGAACCTGGGAGGCAAAGGTTGTAGTGAACCAAGAGAGTGCCACCGTACTCCAGCCTGGGTGGCAGAGCAAGACTCTGTCTCAAAAAGAAAGAAATTTTACTTATATTACTCTTAATCCTTACAGTAGTCCTCCAGAGTAAGTATTAGTGTTATTGATTAGAATAAAAAGTTCAGAAATGTCACACAGTAAAAAGCAATTCCAATACAACGGCAGGGTTTACAAAAGCTCATGTTTGCTCTCCTAGGGACAAAGTGAGAGTAAAAGAATGGGAGGATGAATCAACCCAAGGAACATTACTCAGCAGAAAAAAGTTAGGATGAATGAAGCCCTAACAACGTCGGGTTCATGCCATTACCTTTAGATTTTAAAAAAAGAAATAAAAACAAAAACATGTTTTCCCATCTGTAATGCTGGGCTGATGGGAGAAAAAAAGACATTTCCTGGCTTCTCCTACACCAGAAAACTAGAACATTTTCTTAAAGAAATATTCAAATAAAATACTGTAGTACCAACAAGAAAAACCTAATGCAGGTTTTGTTTTTTTTTAAAGACAGGATCTCATTATATTGCCCAGGGTGGCCTTGAACTCCTGAGCTCAATCATCTGCCTCCAGAGTAAATGGGAATATAGGTGTGCCCAGCAAATACAGATATTTTGAGAGTGCCCACTAGTACAGGCCAAGCATTATTGTTAGGTGTTCAAGATATAAAATTCCTGCCATCCAGGACATAATGGTCCAATGATGAAAGCAGAAAAAAATATAGTGGCAATTGCAAAACAGTGTGACAACTAATACTACAGAAGTAAGAACAGGTTCTACGAAAGCACAAGAAATGGCCAAGTGACCTAGTCTTAGAAGATCTACAAGGATCCCCAGAGGAACTGACATCTAAGCTGAAGAATAAATTGGAAAACATTGTAGGCAGTGCAAGGATCAGAAGACATATCAAATAATTCATTTGTTTTTCAACTCATAAGGCCAAAAACAATGTGTTAATGGCTAGGCACAGTGGCTCATGCCTATAATCCCAGCACTTTGGGAGGCTGAGGTGGTAGGATCACTTGAGGCCAGGAATTTGTGACCAGCCTGGGCAACATATCAAGACCTGTCTTTACAAAAAAAAAAAAAAAAATTGACTGGGCCTGGTGGTGCACACCTATAGTCTCAGTTACTTGGGAGGTTGAGACAGGAGGATAACTTGAGTCCAGGAGTTCGAGGCTGCAGTAAGCTATAAGCACACCACTACATTCCAGCCTGGGAAGGAGCAAAACCTGCACAATCTGCACATGTACCCCAGAACTTAATGTATAATTAAAAAATAAAAAGAGAAAAACCCTGTCTCTAAAAAACAAAACAAAGGCCAGGCGCGATGGCTCACGCCCATAATCCCAGTACTTTGGGAGGCCAAGGTGGGCAGCTCACCGGAGGTCAGGAATTTAACACCAGCCTGGCCAACATGGCAAAAAACCCCTCCCTACTAAAAAGACAAAAATTAGCCAGGAGTGGTGGCAGGCACCTATAATCTCAGCTACTCTGGAGGCTGAGGCAGGAAGAATCACTTGAACCCAGGAGGCAGAGGTTGCAGTGAGCCAAGATCACGCCATTACGTTACAGTTTGGGCAACAAAGCGAGACTCCATCTCAAAAAAATAAAATAATAATAAATAACAAAACAAAAAAACAAACAAATATGTTCCTAAGATGATCCAACTGCTTTTTTCTATTCTAAAGTGGAAAACAGTCTTTTTAAAAAATATATGAAAGTACCAAGACACTACAAGAATATGAAATACATATTAAAAATCAGTTGGTAGCCCAGTTTTGTGGGAGATTTTTAGCAAATCTTATAAAACAAGTAATTCCTATGCTATTTAAATTGCAGTAGGACATAGCAAAAACTGGTGAGCTTTCCTTTCCTTTTATACCGTAACCCCAATAACAATATCTGATGAAGGCCATAGCACCCCCAAAAAAACTTTATAAAACCAATGGCACTAGGGGTACAGATGCAAAACTCCTAAATGATATATTAAGAAAATAAATTCAGTATTATGTTAATGTAACACATCATGACCAAGTATGATTTATTCCAGCAATGCAAAGATGTTCCAACATTAGAAAATACTAACACAATATATTAGTTGATTAAAGGAGAACAACTGCTCCATCATCTTGTTAAAGGGCACTTGATTAAACATACTTCCTAAAACTACTACTAGTAAATAAGCAATTAAAAGATAGTTCTTTAACATAAAAACAGATGTATGAAACAAATAGCAAAACACCAGAAGTAAAAGATGTGCTGCTCTATCACTAGTATCAACCAACATTATTCTGGAAGCTACAGCCAACACAATGAAAATGAAACAAAAAAAGGCGTAAGTGCTAGAAAAAGAAAAACATGATTGTTATTAGCAAAGATAAATGCCTACTCAAAATACCCAAGACAATCAACTGAATAATTATACAAACATGTGATAGATTAATGCAAGAAAAAAATCCAGAAACATACCCATTGTTTTTTAATTTTTTTTTATTATACTTTAAGTTCTGGGGTACATGTGTAGATCATGCAGGATTCTTACAAAGGTAAACACGTGCCATGGTGGTTTGCTACATCCACCCCCCCCATCATCTACATTAGGTATTTCTCCTAACGTTATCCCTCCCCAATTCTTCCTGCTATCCCTCCCCTAGCTCCCCCACCCTGCAACAGGCCCCAGTGTGTGATGTTCCCCTCCCTGTGTCTATGTGTTCTCATTGTTCAACACCCACTTATGAGTGAGAACATGCAGTGTTTGGTTTTCTGTTCTTGGAAACACACCAATTTATAAACAAGATTTTAATTTATGATAAAGGCAAAATTTCAAATATCTGGAGAATGAAGAGATTATTGGAAAATGTTGGTAGACATGTCCAATCAGCAATAGTTTTTCAAAATATATGGACACTGTTTAGGGATACATGTAAATGTGGTAAAACTGTAAGGAGAAACATGGGAAGACAAAATAAATAGTGGTTACCTTTAGAAAGGTGGAAAAGAGCTGGGCGCGGTGGCTTACACACGTAATCCCAGCACTTTGAAAGGCTGAGGCAGGCAGATCATCTGAGGTCAGGAGTTCAAGACCAGCGTGGACAACATGGTGAAACCCCGTCTCTACTAAAAATACAAAAATTAGCTGGGCATGGTGGCAGATGCCGGTAATCCCAGCTACTCAGGAAACTGAGACAGAAGAATCGCTTGAACTTGGGAGGAGGAAGTTGCAGTGGGACAAGATCTCGCCATTGCAACCCAGCCTGGGCAACAGAGCAAGACTGCATCTCAAAAAAAAAAGAAACAAAAGAATGCAAATTGGGGAGAGACACACTAAGAGAAAAGGGATTCTCAGATCGTAAGTGCAAGTGTTCACATTAATTTTTAAAACTATGCATTTATATTTTATGCATATTCCTGCATGTGTAACATATATGACATATGATAGGATAGATGTGCTGCTACAGAAAGGTCTCCATGAAATACTTTAATGGTTACTTTTAGGTATCAGTTTGACTGGAGTAAGAAATACCCAGAGAACTAGTAAGTATTATTTTCTGGTGTGTCTGTGCAGGGGTTTGCAGAAGACACTGGAGTGTAAGTCTGAGTGACTAAGTGGGGAAGATCAGCTCTCAATCTGGGTGAACACCATCCAATTGAGTGGGGAGCAAGATAGAAAACATAGGAGGCAAATTTGTCTCTCTCCCAGAGCTGGGACACATTATTCTTCTCCTACCCTTGGACATCAGAAATCCAGGTTTTTCAGGCCTTACACTCAGCACCCCTATCCCCTTGTTCTCAGGCCTTCAGACTTGCACTGAGCCATACTACTGGCATCTCAGGGTATCCAGCTTGCAAACAGCCTATTGCGGGACTTCTCAACCTCCAAAATTACATGAGCCAATACACCTAATAAATCCCATCTGTCCAGTTCATCCTTCCATGTATCCATCAATCCATCAATCCATCCATCCTTCCATCCATCTGACCATTCGTCCGTCCATCCATCCATCCATCCATCCACCCACCCACGTATCCTATTGGTTCTATGTCTCTGGAGGACCTAACACAGACATTAAGTGAAAAAAAGCAAAACAGTTTGCACAGCATGATTCCTTTCCCATAAAAATCTCTACTGATGATGTATGCATAAAAATTTTTTTCCTAGGATACAGAAAAAATTTCTGCCTTCAGATGACACTAAGAATGAAATGAAATGAAAAAAATTTTAAAATGAAAAAAATTACTGCTTATGGTTAAATGTCTACAGTGTATATTTTCATTTCATACCTTTCTAAACTGTTTTGTCATGATTTAGGGTTTTGGGGGATTTTTGTTTGTTTTTCTGTTTTTTGAGACAGAGTTTCACTCTTGTTGCCCATGCTGGAGTGCAATGGCTTGATCTGGCTCACCACAACTTCCACCTCCCGAGTTCAAGCGATTCTCCTACCTCAGCCTCCTGAGTAGCTGGGATTACAGGCATGGGCCACCTGTAATCCATTTTGTACTTTTAGTAGAGACGGGGTTTCTCTATGTTGGTAAGGCTGGTCTCAAACTTCCGACCTCAGGTGATCCACCCACCTCGGCCTCCCAAAATGCTGGGATTATAGGCATGAGCCACCACACCTGGTTAGTTTGGGTTTTTTGGTTTTTTTTTTAACATATATGTATACAACTTTTTTTTTTAACATATCCATATGTATTTGTGTATTTAATATTTTTATTCTTGTTAATATTAAAATGATATCCAAGCAGTACCATTGTTTTCTTTCCTTTTTTTAAGAGCGAGGGTCTCACTCTATTGCCCAGGATGGAGTGCAACGGTAAGATCATAGCTCACTGCAGCCTCAAATTCTTGGAACTCCTAGGCTCAAGCAATTCTCCCACCTGCCTCAGCCTCCCAAGTATCTGAGACTATAGGTGCACACCACCATGACCAGCAAAGTTTTACATTTTTTGTAGAGACAGGGTCTTCTTATGTTGCTCAGACTGTTCTCAAACTCCTGGCCACAAGCAATCCTCCTGTCTCAGCATCCCAAAGCATTGGGTTATAGGCATGAGTCACCAGGGATGTGCCTAGCCCTTGTTTTCTTCTCCATACTTTTATGCCTTTAAAATGAACTATGTAGACAAAAATCCTAATTAGAAACTGAACTATAAAGAATGTTTTTTAAAAACCAATAAAGATGTAAAGAAATGCTCAATCTCGCTAACCAAAAAATAATACGTAATTTTTTGCCCAGATGCAGTGGCTTGCTTCAGGAGGCCAAGGCAGGATTGCTTGAGGCTGGGAGTTCAATACCATCCTGGGCAACATGGTGAAACCCTGTCTCTACAAAAAAAATACAAAAATTAGCCAAGTGTAGTGGCTTGCATCTGTAGTCCCAGCTACTTTGTAGGCCAAGATGGAACCGGGAGACAGAAGTTGCAATGAGCTAACACTCCTACACTCCAACCTAGGTGACAGACCCTGACTCTAGAAGAAGAAAAAAAAAGAAAGTATAGGAGAAAGAAAAAACCGGAAGGAAAAAACAAAGACTTAATTCACAGCCTACGAGATGAGACCTACAGGCAGGTAAAAAACTCCAATAAACAAATGGAAATACAAGACAAAGGAGAAAGGTTACAATCTTTATTCTGGAGAATAAAGCTTTCTATAATGATAAAAATGTCATTCTTATCATAATCCGCCCGCCTCGGCCTCCCAAAGTGCTGGGATTATAGGACTGAGCCACTGCACCAGGCTCATATATATAAATACAAGTGTTTATCTCTTTATATATACGGATATGTCACTTGTTATTTTAATTGCTACTTTAATACTTTAGTATCAATATCATGACAACAATTATCAAGCACAACTAATTAGAACAACAGGCATTTCTGATTCTTCTGCCTTAGCCTCCCTCCTGGGTGGTTTTTGAAGTGAAAGGTTTTTTGTTCTTTGAGGGTTTTTTAGGCAAGACATAAAAATAATCTCTGAATTCTGAGTGTTTTCAAAGGCCCCTTCCCCCTTATATAAATACTCCCATGGACAATTGTTTTATTATTTAAAATTAACTTTATTTAAGTATAGTTTACATATAATAAAATGCACTCATTTTAAGTGTATAGGTTTTTTTGAGACAGGGTCTCACTTATACAGTCTGATGAGGTTTAGCAAATGGACATATCTGAGTACCCACTCCCACTATCAAGACATAGAACTTTCTCCTGGGTACAGTGGCTCATGCCCAACTTTGAGAGGTTGAACTGGGAAAACTGCTTGAGGACAGGAGTTCCAGGACAGCATGGGCAACATAAGAGATACCTGGCTACAATTTTTTTAAAAATTAGTCAGACATGATAGCATGCACTTGTGGTCCCAGCTTCTTAGGAGGCTGATGCAGGAGGATCACATGAGCCAGGAGTTGGAGGCAGCAGTGAGCTATAACCGCAATACTGCACTCCAGCCTGGGCAACAGAGTAAGACACTGTCAAAAATAATAATAATAAAAATAGAAAAATAAAAATGAAGGGCAGATGGGACGGCTCACGCCTGTACTCCCAACACTTTGAAAAGCCAAGGTGGGAGCACTGCTTGACTCCAGGAGTTCCAGACCAGCCTGGGCAATACATCATCTCTAAAAAGAATATTTAAAAATTTAGCCAAACGTGTTGGCAAAGGCCTGTAGTCCCAGCTACCTGGGAGGCTGAGGTGGAAGGATCACTTAGGCCCAGGTCAGGAAGGCTGTAGTGACTTGAGGCAGCATCACTGCACTCCAGCCTGAGCAACACAGTGAGACACTGTCTCAAAACAAAAACAAAGGCTGGACACAGTGGCTCATGCCTGTAATCCCAGCACTTTGGGACACCAAGGCCAGCGGATCATCTGACGTCAGGAGTTCGAGACTAGCCTGATAAACATGGAGAAACTCCATGTCTACTAAAAATACAAAATTAGCCAGGCATGGTGGCACATGCCTATAATCCCAGTTATTTGGGAGGCTGAGGCAGGAGTATTGCTTGAACCTGGGAGGCAGAAGTTGCAGTGAGCCAAGATTGTGCCACTGCACTCCAGCATGGGTGATAAAGCGAGACTCTGCCTCAAAAAAAAAAAAACTAAAAAACTTTCTCATTACTCCAGGGAGTCCCTCTGATCCCTCCCAGTCAATCCGCCTTCTACCCCGATCTGGGCAACTACTGATCTGCTGTGTGTCACTATGGGTTAGATTTAGTGTTTCCAGAATTTCACATCGACAGAATTATAAGGGATGCTCCTTTGTGTCTGGCTTCTTCTACACAGCATGTTTCTGAGATTCATCCATTTCCTGCATGTTTCAGTATCTTGATCCCAAGGACAGTTTTTAGTAACAGAATAAAGAACAAGTTTCATGAGTACTTCAGTCACATACCTTATTCAGATAAGAGACTTTGAACCAATTTTATGATATGGAATGGTATCTACCACTTTGCAGCTAATTGAAAGAAGAAACACATCCTCTTTCTTTTCTTTTTTTTTTTTTTTTTTTTTTTGTAAAGATGCTTTTTTTTTTTTTTTTTTTTTTTTTTTGAGACAGAGTCTTGCTCTGTCACCAGGCGCCAGGATGGAGTGCAGTGGCGCGATCTCGGCTCACTGCAACCTCCACTTCCCGGGTTCAAGCAATGATCCTGCCTCAGCCTCCCAAGTAGCTGGGACTACGGGCACGTGCCACAATGCCCAGCTAATTTTTATATTTCTTAGTAGAGACAGGGTTTCACCATGTTGGCCAGGATGGTCTCGATCTCTTGACCTCGCGATCCACCTGCCTCGGCCTCTCAAAGTGCTGGGATTACAGGCGTGAGCCACTGTGCCTGGCCTTTTTTCTTTCTTTTTGAGATGAAGTTTCACTTTTGGTGTCCAGGCTAGAGGGCAATGGTGCAATCTCCACTCACTATAACCCCCGCCTCCTGGGTTCAAGTGATTCTCCTGCTTCAGCCTCCTGATTAACTGGGATTACAGGCATGCACCACAATCCCCGACTAATTTTTGTATTTTTAATAGAGACGAGATTTCACCATGTTGGCTGGGCTGGTCTCAAACTCCTGACCTCAGGTGATCCACTCACCTCGGCCTCCCAAAGTGCTGGGATTACAGGTGTGAGCCACGGTGCCTGGCCTCTCTTTCTTGTCTCCCAGAAATTCCCTTTCTCCCACAACATTCTCAAGCTCAGTATCAGGTTTCCATAAGCTTAAAAAAAAAAAAAAAAAGGCAGGCCAAGGAGCTCAAAACCTAACATATGAAAAGGAAAACGGCAGAAGGGAAATTTTAAACAGGACAAACAAGGGGCACATAATGTGCTTCTCAGTTCCACCTGATATAAATTTATATCTGTAGCCTGGGCAGCATAGCAAGATCCCAACTCTACAAAAAAATACAAAAACTACCCAGGAGTGCTGGTGCATACCTGTGGTCCCAGCTACTTAAGAGGCTGAGGCACAAGAATCTTGAGCCCAGAATGAGGCTGCAGTGAGCCGAAGTCACACAACTGTACTCCAGCCTGGGTAGCAGAGTGAGACCTTATCTCTAAATAAGTAAATTATCGTGTGTTCCACTAACCTTCTCACATCTCCCTGATCAATCTTTGAAATTCAGTATAATCTAAAATTACCACTGAGCAGGTATGGTGGCTCACACCTATAATCCCAGCACTTTGGGAGGCTGAGGTGGGCAGATCACCTGAGCTCAGGAGTTCGAAACCAGCCTGGGCAACACGGTGAAATCCCATGTCTACTAAAAAAGATACAAAAAATTAGCAGGGCGTGGCAGCATGTACCTGTAGTCCCTGCTATTTGGGAGGGTGAAGCAGGAGAATCACTTGAACCCAGGAAGTAGAGGTTGCAGTAAGCTGGGATCATGCCACTGGACTCCAGCCCGGGTGACAGAGCAAGACTCCTGCTCAATAAAAACAAAAAGGCCAGGCATGGTGGCTCATGTCTGTAATCCCAGTACTTAGGGAGGCCCTGCCTTTCTTGACAGGGTCTCACTCTGTCACCCAGGCTGGAGTGCAATGGTGCAATCTCAGCTCACTGCAACCTCTGCCTTCCAGGTTCAAGCAATTCTCCTGCCTCAGCCTCCCGAGTAGTTGGGAATATAGGCCTGTGCTACCACACCCAGCTAATTTTTGTATTTTTAGTAGAGATGGGGTTTTGCTATGTTGGCCAAGCTGGTGTCAAACTCCTGACCTCAGGTGATCCGCCCACCTTGGCCTCCCAAAGTGCTGGGACTGCAGGCATCAGCCACTGTGCCTAGCCCTAGAAATAAGAAAAAAAAAGAAAAGAAAAAAAGTTCAAAACTTGCCAATTTCCTGAATTGTGATTTTTTTGTCCTCTTTTTTTATTTTGTTTCCCCTGAAGTGAACTCTTAAAAGTTAAAAAGCCTCTGGGCTTTTCTTGGGCCAAGGACGGTAGCTCATGCTTGTAATCCTAGCACTTTGGGAGGCTAAGGAGGGCAGATCACCTGAGGTCGGGAGTTTGATACCAGCCTGATCAACACAGAGAAACTGTCTCTACCAAAAAAAAACCACAAAATTAGCCAGGTGTGGTGGCACATATCTGTAATCCCAGCTACTAGGGAGGCTGAGGCAGGAGAATCGCCTGAACCCAGGAGGCGGAGATTACAGTGAGCCGAGATGGAGCCACTGCACTCCAGCATGGGCAACGAGAGCAAAACTCCATCTCAAAAAAAAAAAAATTCACATTTTCCAGACACATGAAAACTGAAATTTACAATTGAATTAGATTATTCAAATAATTCTAAAATATCACTTTGGATGACTACATTACAAAACTGAAGAACTATGATCCATCCTCCAGTAAGCAACAGGATTGCTTCCTTAAGTAATTGTTAATTCCACTTACAAATTAAAACAAAGCTGAGTAAAAACTTTGTGGTCTTGGTGAGCTGGCATTAAGGTAAAGTCCATCACGAAACAACCTCCCCATAGGTAAAGAAGCACAGTTTGACAGCTTCAGCTCTACTTTACTAACCTCTCCATCACTATCAGATATCACGATGAATGCATCCTCAAGTCTACGCTTCCTCTTCCCACTGACAGAACTAGTAGTTTCCACATCCTTCTTCTCCGGGTTCCGAGATTCGAAAACTTCTTTAACTTTTTTCTTTCTCCGTGCCATTCTTTCGTCTAGAATAAAAGGACAATAATTTTGTTTAGAATAAAAAGATAATAATTTACTTAAAGTATAAGTTTTCTAGAAGTTATTCAATTTAGTCTTTTTTTTTTTTTTTGAGATGGAGCTTCACTCTTGTTGCCCAGGTTGGAGTGCATTGGCACAATTTTGGCTCACCACAACCTCTGCCTCCCAGGTTCAGGAGATTCTCCTGCCTCAGCTCCTGAGTAGCTGGGATTACAGGCATGTACCACCACCACACCCGGCTAATTTTTTGTATTTTTAGTAAAGACAGGGTTTCTCCATGTTGGTCAGGCTGGTCTCAAACTCCAGACCTCAGGTGATCCGTCTGCCTTGGCCTCCCAAAGTGCTGCGATTACAGGTATAAGCCACCAGCCTAGGGAGGTGGAGGTTACATTGAGCCATGATGGCACCACTGCACTCTAGCCCAGGCAACAGAGTGAGACCTCATCTCAAAAGAAAAGACAGATCTTAGATTAATACTTAGAGAACTGCTGGCCAAGAGTTCTTAACCTGTCAATCCAAAAACCCTTAAAGAATCTATAGATTGGCTTCGGTGATTCACTAAAATTGGGTGTAAAATTAGTTTCTGTCGATGGCTTCCTCGGAAAAATTTTTATAGTTTTCACTGAATTCTCAAATGAGCTAAAGACCCAAAAGAGTGTAGAACTACCAAAATTTGGCTAGGCACGGTGGCTCACGCTTGTAATCCCAGCACTTTAGGAGGCCAAGGCGGGCGGATCATGAGGTCAAGAGATTGAGACCATCCTGGCCAACATGGTGAAGCCTCATCACTACTAAAAAAATACAAAAATTAGCTGGGGGTGGTGGCGTGTGCCTATAGTGCCAGCTACTTGGGAGGCTGAGGCAGGAGAATTGCTTGAACCTGGGAGGCGGAGGTTGCAGTGAGCCGAGATCACGCCATTGCACTCCAGCCTGGGTAACAAGAGCGAAACTCCGTCTCAAAAAAAAAAAAAAAAAAAAAAAAAAAGAAAAAAAAAAAAAAAACAAAAAAAAAAAAAAAAAAAAAAAAAAAGGACTACCAAAATTTGGACAGGCATGGTGGCACACGCCTGCAACCCCAGCACTTTGGGAGGCTGAGGCAGAAGGATGACCTGAATCCAAGAGTTCAAGACCAGCCTCAGCAACATATTGAGACCCTGTCTCAAAAAAAAAAAAGTGAACTTGAGTAAGCAAAGCTTTCTTAGGACACATAGAAATTTTTTTAATTGATAAATTTGACTTCATTGAAATTTAAAACTTCTGCTCTTTAAAAAAAAAAAAAAAGACCATTAAGAAGCCACAGAATGACAGTCTGGGCAAAATAGAAAGGCACTGTCTCCACAAAAAAATTTTTTTTAATTAGCGGGGTATGGTGACACGCACCTGTAGTTCCAGCTACTCAGAAGGCTGAAGTGGAAAGATCACCTGAGCCAGGGAGGTCAAAGTATTTGCAATACATTTATCTTGCAAAAAAGGCTTGCATCCAGAATATACAAAGAATTCTTGGGCCAGACATCGCGCCTCACACTTATAATCCTAGCACTTTGGGAGGCTGAGGCAAGTGGATCACTTGGGGTCAGGAGTTTGAGACTAGCCTGGCCAAGATGGCAAAACCCCATCTCTACTAAAAATACAAAAATCAGCCAGGCATGGTGGTATGCACCTATAATCCCAGCTACTAGGGATGAGAATTGTTTGAACCCAGGAGGCACGGGTTGGAGCCAAGACCACGCTACTACACTCCAGCCTGGGCAACAGGGCAAGATTCCATTTCAAAAAAAAAAAAAAAAAAAATTTTGGCCAGGTGCAGTGCTCATGCCTGTAATCCCAGCACTTAATGAGACCAACACAGCTCACCACAATCTCAGCCTCCCCGACTCAAGCAATTCTTCCACCTCAACCTCCTAAGTAGCTGGGACCACAGGTGTGTGCCACCACACCTGGCTAATTTATTTTTATTTTTTGTAAAGGCAAGGTCTCACTATATTGCCCAGACTGGTCTTGAACTCCTGGGCTCAGGTGATCTTCCCACCCTGGTCTCCCAAAGTGCTGGGATTACAGGTATGAGCCATCACACCCAGGCACAAATATTTTCTTACCTTTTAAAAATATATTTTATAATATATTTAAAATATTATAGTTTAAAATATTAACATATTTATATTTAATTTTATATTTATATATTTATATTTATAACTATATATTAATATTTATTTATATTTGCCTTAATATATTTTTTAAAATAAATCTCTACTGATAACTAAAGCACAGCCACAATATATTTGTATTTATTTTTTAATTATATGAATACTAATGTATGTATTTTATGTTTTGGAAAACATACAAAAATCTGCCAGGTTCGATGGCACATGCCTGTAATCCCAGCACTTTGGAAGGTCATGGTAGGCAGATGCTTGAGGTCAAGAGTTTGAGACCAGCCTAGCCAACATGGTGAAACCCCATCTTTACTAAACACAATAAAATTAGCCGGGCATGGTGACACACACCTGTAATCCCAGCTACTCGGGAGGCTGAGGCAGGAGAACAGCTTGAACCCAGGAGGCGGAGGTTGCAGTGAGCCAGTATCGCCCCCGCTGCACTCCACCCTGGGCAACAAGGGCGAGACTCTGCCTCAAAAAAAATAAAAAGAATATAAAGTGGTACAGCCATTACTTAAAAAGGAAAGTATGTATCTACTACATGACCTACCCATTCCATTCCTAGGTATTTACTCAAGAGAAATAAAGACATCAATATTCATAGCAGCCCTAGTCATAAGAGACAAAAACTGGAAATAAACCAAATATCCATCAACATGTGAATAAACAAATTGAGATATATCTCTACAATGAAAAATTACTGAAAAATAAAAAGGAACAAACTACTGATGCATCCAATGACACAGATTAATCTCAAAGACATTACGATGAGCAATGCCCAAAAGACTACAAACTATGATTCTAGCTATATGAAACTCTAGAAAAAACTAATCAACGGTTAAAGGAAAACAGACCGGCAGTTGCCTGGAGCCTGGTGGGAAGAGGGAGAGAAATGACTGGTAAGGGGCAGGACGGTTACTTTTGAGGTAATGTTCTCTATCTTGATTGTGGAAGTGATTATACAGGTATATACCTTCATGAAAACTCAAAAAGGGTGGTGTTAAGTCAATAAACTAAAAAAATTACTTGTGATTAGCATCATGACTAAGTAAGGACATTAACAAATCTTTTCTCAAAACTATAAAGCTAACCCAAAATACTCAAAATAATCATTTCTTGGAAACTGACCAAAAGCAAAAAATAAACTAAGAAATGTTTATTCATGAAAATGACTGAACTTTGGGTAAGAATACCATGAGCCTCTGTGATTCACACCTAGGATCAACTCCCATATTCAGTACCCTACCCCTCAGTTCAAATCACAGGTTGAACTATGAGTCCAGTAGTTTAAAATATTTCTTGGCTCCCCAAATTGGTCAAATATCTCTACTATACATTTTTTAAGTATCATGCACCTCTGTCAAAAATAAGTTATCAAAGTTGTAATTATATATTCATTTGTGTGATTTTTTTAAAGAAAATATTTGTCTTTCTCAATGGACTACAGGATGAAACAGTCCCAGCACCTACCACATGCCCTAATAAATGATAGGTGATCAATAACCACTTACTAAATAGACAAGGTGAGGTGGTTCACGCCTGTAATCTCAGCACTTTGGGAGGTTGAGGTGGGCAGATCACCTGAGGTCAGCAGTTTGAGACCAGCCTAACATGGTGAAACCCCATTTCTACCAAAAATATAAAAATTAGCCAGGCGTGGTGGCATGGTGGCATGTTTCTGTAATCCCAGCTATTTTGGTGGCTCAGGCACAAGAATCGCTTGAACCCGGGAGGCAGAGGCTTCAGTGAGCTGAGATGGCGCCACTGCACTCCAGCCTGGATGACAGAGCAAGATTCTGTCTCAAAAATAAATAAATAAAAATAAATAAATTATATAAACATTAGAATAATTTAGTGTGCTGAAATTATAAGTATTTTTCTCCTTTACTCAAAATGCATAAAAGTCTGTGACCATTTTACAATTTAAAAATAATCTTCAGGGTCCAGTGTCTCATGCCTGTAATTCCAGCACTTTGGGCAACCAAAGCAGGACGACTGCTTGAGCTCAGAAGTTTGACACCAGCCTGGGCAACACGGCAAGACCCCATCTCTACAAAAAATTTAAAAATCAGTCAGGCATGGTGGCGTGTACCTGCAGTCCCAGCTACTCAGGAGGCTGAAGTGGAAGGATAACTTGCGCCTGGGAGATGAAAGCTGCAATGAGCTGTGACTGTGCTACTGCACTCCAGACTGGGTAACAGAACGAGATCCTGTCTCAGAAGTAATAGTAATAATACTACTCAAAAAAATCTTGCAGCATTTTTAGTTTTTTAGCATACATTTTAGGTTGTTTTTTTTTTTTTTTGAGATGGAGTCTTGCTCTGTCACCCAGTCTGGAGTGCAGTGGCACAACCTCGACTCACTGTAACCACTGACTTTCTCGGCTCACTGTAACCTCTGACTCCCTGGTTCAAGCAATTCTCCTCCCTCAGCCTCCCAAGGAGCTAGGATTACAGGCATCTGCCACCACAGCCAGCTAAATTTTTTATATTTTTGGTAGAGACAGGGTTTCACCACGTTGGCCAGGTTGGTCTCAAACTATTGACCTCAGTTGATCTGCTCACCTCAGCCTCCGAAAGTGCTGCAATTACAGGTTTGAGCCACCGTGCCCAGCCGCATACATTTCAGTTTTTAGCATACAAGTCATATACATGCTTTATTACATTTTTTTATTTTTGTGGGTACATAGTAGGTGTACATATTTATGGGATACATGAGATGCTTCGATACATGCATGCAATATGTAATAATCACATCATAAAAAATAGGGTATCCATCCCCTCAAGGATTTATCCTTTGTGTTACAAACAATCCAATTATACACTTTTTTTTTTTTTTTTTTTAAGAGATGTGGTTTTGCTATGTTGCCCAGGCTGGAGTGCAGTGGCTATTCACAGGCGCAATCCTACTACTGATCAGCATGGGAGTTTTGACCTGCTCCATTTCTGACCTGGGCCAGTTCACCCCTTCTTAGGCAACCTGGTGGTTCCCCGCTACCAAGAGGTCCCCATATTGATGCCAAACTTAGTGCAGAAACCCAATCAGCATAGTGCACTACAGCCCAGAACTCCTGGACTCAAGCGATCCTCCAGCCTCAGCCTCCCGAGTAGGTGGGACTACAAGCACGTGCCACCATGCCCAGCCAATTATACTCTTTTATTTTAAAATATGCGATTAATTTTTATTGAATATAGTCATCCTATTGTGCTATCAAATACTAGGTCTTATGAATTTTTTTTTTTTTGGCACCTACTAACCATCCCCACCTCCCCATCATCCCCCACTACCCTTCCCCGCCTCTGGTAACCATCCTTCTACTGTCTATCTCCAATAGCTCAACTGTTTTGATTTTTAGATCCCACAAATAAGTGGGAACATACAATGTTTGTCTTTCTGTGCCTGGATTATTTCACTTAACATAATGACCTCCAATTTCATCCATGTTGTTACAAATGACAAGATCTCATTCATTTTTATGGCTGAATAGTACTCTATTATGTATAAGTACCACATTTTCTTTATCCATGCTTCTGTTGATAACACTTAGGTTGATTCCATATCCTGGCTATTGTGAATAATGCTGCAACAAACATGGGAGTGCAGATATCTCTTCAATATATTGATTTCCTTTCTTTTGGATACATACCCAGCAGTGGGATTGCTGGATCACATGGTAGCTCTGTTTTTAGTTTTTTGAGGAACCCTCAAACTGTTCTCCATAGTGGTGGTACTAGTTTACATTCCCACCAACAGTGTACAAGGGTTCTCTTTACCTCACATCCTTGCCAGCATTTCTTATTGCCTGTTTTTGGACATAAGACATTTTAACTAGGGTGAAATATTTCACTGTAGTTGTGACTTGCATTTCTCTGATGATCAATGATGCTGAGCACCTTTTCATATGTCTGTTTGCCATTTGCATGTCTTCTTTTGAGTAATGCCTATTGCAATCTTTTGCCGAGATAAGCCTCACTCTGTTGCCCAGGTTGGAGTGAAACGGCACACTCTCTGCTCACCGGAACCTCCACCTCCTGGGTTCAAGTGATTCTCCTGCCTCAGCCTCCTGAGTAACTGAGATTACAGGCGGATGGCACCGTGTCCAGCTATTTTTTTATTTTTAGTAGAGATGGGGTTTCAACATGTTGGTCAGACTGGTCTCAAACTCCTGACCTCAGGATCTGACCATCTCAGCCTCCCAACATGCTGGGATTACAGACATGAGCCACCGCGCCCAGCCCCTTTTACCCACTTTTTAAATCGGATTAGATTTTTTCTTACAGAGTTGTTTGAGCTTCTTATATATTCTGGTTTAATCCTCTGTCAGATGGGTAGTTTGCAAATATTTTCTCCTATTCTGTGGGTTGTGTCTTCACTTTATTGTTTCCTTTGCTGTGCAGTGGCTCTTTAACTTGATGTGATCCCATTTGTCCACTTTTGTTTTGGTTGCCTGTGCTTATGGGATATTACTTAGTAAGTTTTTGCCCAGACTAACATCCTAGAGAGTTTCCCCAATGTTTTCTTGTAGTAGTTTCACAGTTCGAGGTCTTAGATTTAAGTCTTTAATCAATTTTTATTTGATTTTTGTAATATGGCAAGAGATGAAGATCTAGTTTCATTCTTCTGCATATAGATATCCAGTTTTCCAAGCACTATCTATTGAAGAGACTGTCTTTTTCCCAGTGTATGCTCTTGGGACTTCTGTCAAAAATGAGTTCACTGCAAGTGTGTGGACAGATTTATATGTAAGTTGTTTTATGGGGTTTTGTTTTTTGAATAACTAGTGAAAGAAATCAAAGATCTAAAGTAGAGATATACCATGCCCATGGGTTGGAAGTCGCAACATAGTAAACATATCAATTCTCCCCAAACTGATCTTAGGCTTTTTTTCTTTTTTTCTTCAACTTTTGGGAGCCCAGAACATTATCTCAGGTTTAATGCAATTCCTATAAAAAAATCCCACTAAGATTTCTTTGTAGACGTAGACAAGCTTATTCTAAATGTACATGGAAAGGCATGGGCCCAGAATAGCTTAAACAATCTTGACAAAGAATGAAGTGAGAGGAATTATTCTACCCAATATTAATGCTTACTACACAGCTATAGTAATCAATATATTGTGGTATTGGTGGAGGAACAGACACACAGATCTTTGGAACAGAATATAGGACCTGGAAGGAGACCAACACAAATATGCTCAAACTCTTTTTTTTTTTTTCTTGAGAAGGAGTCTCACTCTGTCACCTAGGCTGGAGTACAATAGAGTGGTCTTGGCTCACTGCAACCTCAGCCTCCCAAGTTCAAGTGATTCTCCTGCCTCAGCCTCCTCAGTAGCTGGGATTACAGGCACGCGCCACCATGCCCAGCTAATAAAGTGAATAATATTTAAACTTTACGAGCATCTGGTGTTGAGACTATTTTTCTTATTTTAGCAATCCTAATATGTATGTAGTACTGTCTATTAGGATGGCTAAAATAAACAAAAATAGTCTCAACACCAAATGCTCACAAAGATGCAGAGACACTGGATCACTCATACACTGCTGGTGGAAATGTAAAATGAAAAGTCTGGTAATTTTTTTAAAAAAACTAAACACATCTGTAACTCAATCAAGACAGTTGCAGGTGGGCAAAAAAGAAAAGGAAATTAAAAAAAAAAAACACATAACTACCATATAACCCAGCAATTTTACTCCTAAGCATTTATTTCACAAAAATAAAGATCTAACATTCACACAAAAATTTGTACACGAATCTTAATAGCTTTTATTGTAATAGCCAAAAACAGGAATTAGCCCAGATGTCTTTCAACATATGAATGGCCAAACCAACTGGTATACATATGGCGGAATGTACTCACAAGAGAAATGCACTATCAATACATGCAAAAACTTGGCTGCTCTCCAGGAAATTATGCT
>NW_016107793.1:903246-904513 GCF_001604975.1 Cebus imitator
ACGGGGTTTCACCATGTTGACCAGGATGGTCTCGATCTCTTGACCTCGTGATCCACCCGCCTCGGCCTCCCAAAGTGCTGGGATTACAGGCTTGAGCCACCGCGCCCGGCTGAAATGACAAAATTTTTAAATGAAGCTGGGATTACTGTTGCCAGGGGTTAAAAATGGGAGAAGAGAGCCGGATGTGGTGGTGTGCGCCTATGGTCCCAGCTACTTGGGAGGCTAAGGTTGGAGAATCATTTAAACTCGGGAGGTGGAGGCTGCAGTGAGCCAATACTGTGACACTGCAGTCCAGCCTGGGTGACACAGTGAGACCATGTCTCAAAAAAGAAAAGAAAGGAAAAGAAAGAAATGGGGGACGAGAGTACAGGAGGGAGGTAAGTGTGGTTAGAAAACAGATCCTTCCAAGCGGACCTAATAGACATCTACAGAACTCTCCAACCTAAATCCACAGAACATACATTTTTCTCAGCACCACATCGCACTTATTCTAAAATTGACCACATAATTGGAAGCAAAATACTCCTCAGCAAATGTAAAAGAATGGAAATCCTAACAAACAGTCTCTCAGACCACACTGCATTCAAATTAGAACTCAGGATTAAGAAACTCACTCAAAACTGCACAACTGTATGGAAACTAAACAACCTGCTCCTGAATGACTGCTGGATAAATAATGAAATGAAGGCAGAAATAAAGATGTTCTTCGAAACCAATGAGAATGGAGACACAACAACATACCAGAATCTCTGGAACACACTCAAAGCAATGTCTAGAGGGAAATTTATAGTACTAAATGCCAACAAGAGAAAGGAGGAAAGATCTAAAACCAACACCCTAACATCACAATTAAAAGAACTAGAGGAGCAATATCAAACAAATTCAAAAGCTAGCAGAAGACAAGAAATAACTAAGATCAGAGCAGAACTGAAGGAGATGGAGAAACAAGAAACCCTTCAAAATAAATCAATAAATCCAGGAGCTGGTTTTTTGAAAAGATCAACAAATAGATGGACCACTAGCCAGACTAATAAAGCAGAAAAGAGAGAAGAATCAAATAGATGCAATAAAAAATGATAAAGGGGGAATCACCACCGATCCCACAGAAATATAAACTACATTCAGAGATTACTACTAACACCTCTATGCAAATAAACCAGCAAATCCAGAAGAAATGGATAAATTCCTGGACACTTACACCCTCCCAAGACTAAACCAGGAAGAAGTTGAATCCCTGAATAGACCAATAACAAGGTCTGAAATAGAG
>NW_016107793.1:905759-907346 GCF_001604975.1 Cebus imitator
AAAACAGCATGGTACTGGTACCAAAACAGACATACAGACCAATGGAACAGAACAGAGGCCTCAGAAATAATGCCACACATCTACAACCATCTGATTTTTGACAAACCTGACAAAAATAAGCAATGGGGAAAGGATTCCCTATTTAATAAATGGTGTTGGGAAAACTGGCTAGCCATATCCAGAAAGCTGCAACTGGATTCTTTCCTTACACCTTATACAAAAATTAACTCCAGATGGATTTAAGATTTAAGCATAAGACCTAACACCATAAAAACCCTAGAAGAAAACCTAGGCAATACCATTCAGGACACATGGGCAAGGACTTCATGACTAAAACACCAAAAGCAATGGCAACAAAAGCCAAAATAGATAATGTATCCAATTAAACTTTAAAGCTTCTGCAAAGCAAAAAAAGCTATTAGAGTGAACCAACAACAAACAGAATGGGAAAAAATTTTTGCAATCTACCCATCTGACAAAGGGCTAATATCCAGAATCTACAAAGAACTTAAACTCTCTCTCTCTCTCTCTCTCTCTCCCTCCTCCCCCCACCTCCGGCCCCATGCAGACTCCATCTCTGGATCCCCTCCCACGACAGCATGGGAGCTCTCTTCAGCAAGCTCACTGTGCCACCATGGCTCTCTCCTCATTCTTGGGTGAGTGAGGCTCAAGGACCTGGGAAAACACATCCAATCAGGGAACAGTGAGCATCTTTGGAATGCCCCCGCAACCTGCTCCTGCCCCCCGGTTACGATCTCACACCAGTTAGAATGGTGATCATTAAAAAATCAGAAGACCACAGATGTTGGAGAGGATGTGGCAAAATAGGAACGCTTTTACACTGTTGGTGAGAGTGTAAACAGTTCAACCATTGTGGAAGACACTGTGGCAATTCCTCAAGAGTCTAGAAATAGAAATGCCATTTGACCCAGCAACCCCATTACTGGGTATATACCCAAAGGATTATAAATCATTCTATTATAAAGACACATGCACATGTTATGTTTATTGTGGCACTGTTCACAATAGCGAAGACTTGGAACCAACCCAAATGCCCATCAATGATAGAATGTATAAAGAAAATGTGGCACATATACATCATGGAATACCATGCAACCACAGAAAGGATGAGCTCACGTTCTTTGCAGGGACATGGATAAAGCTGGAAATCATCATTCTCAGCAAACTGACACAAGAACAGAAAACCAAACACCCCATAAGTGGGTGCTGAACAATGAGAACACACGGACACAGGGAGAGGAACATCACACACCAGGGCCTGTTAGGGGCTGGGGGGCTGGGGAGGAATAGCAGAGGGACGGTTAGAGGGATAGGGGAGGGATAGCATTAGGAGAAATACCTAATGTAGATGATAGGGAGATGGCTACAGCAAACCACCATAGCACGTGTAAACCTATGTAACAAACCTGCATGTTCTGCACATGTACCCCAGAAATTAAAGTATAATAAATAAATGAAAAGTGGTCCTTGTGGGCCGGGCGCGGTGGCTCAAGCCTGTAATCCCAGCACTTTGGGAGGCCGAGGCGGGTGGATCACGAGGTCAAGAGATCGAGACCATCCTGGTCA
>NW_016107793.1:909372-912806 GCF_001604975.1 Cebus imitator
TGTTTTTAGAGACAGGGTCTCACTCTCCTGCCCATGCCGGAGGGCTGTAGCATGATCATAGCTCACTGCAGCCTCCACCTCCGGGCTCAAGGGATCCTCCTGCCTCAGCCACCCGAGTAGCTGGGACTACAGGCAGGCGCCACCACACTCTGACAATTTTTTTTATTTTTTGTAGACAGGGTCTTGATACTCTTGGTCTCAAGTGATCCTATCACTTGAAAAGGATGAGCTCGTGTTCTTTGCAGGGACATGGGTAAAGCTGGAAATCATCATTCTCAGCCTCTCAAAGTGCTGGGATTATAGGAGTGAGCCACCGCGACCGGTGACCACGCCCTTTAATAACTGAATACAATAAGCTTACTTCTGTAATTTTTTTAAAATGTAAACGCATACCTACACAGGCATACATCCCTGATACTTTATTTTCCATTTTCCAGTTTATACTCGGCCTCAGTTTAGGACAAGTATGTAACAATACAACCCAAACACAACTTTAGTATCTAGTATCCTAACAACTCTATGTAGCAGATATTCACATCAAGATTTTCCACGTGAGGAAACCTACGCAAACAGCTGAAAGCTGGTAAAGGGCTATGAGAATTGAAGCTTAATGTATCTGATTCCAAAAACATATTTTCTTTTCATTCAACTACAAGGCACTGCCTCCCTTGACAGGAAAACGATAAAGACAAAAGCAGAAACTTTTCACTTTTTCCGGGTGTCATTTCTATATCTCAGTGCGATGTAGTGATTAAATGAAAGAACACCGGAGTTCGGCTGCCAGGATTCAAATCCAACTTCACTACCGACCGGGGACGTGCGTCCCCTGCAAACTGAGCGGCAGGGCACCAGCCCGCCGGCTGTGGCGCTGGTGAAGTCTGCGGTGCTGCCTGAGAGCACCGGGGAACCCGCCGGCTCTGCGGGGACGAAAGCGTTAGAACGAGAAGGATCTCCACGGAGAGCGCTGGGGGTTTTCTTCGGGGCAAAGAACTAGAGAAAACGAGGATCGCACAACAAAATACTAACTCGGCGCGGGAAGGAGGGCAGGCCCGGAGGCGCAAGGCCACGCGGACCACGACAGAGGGAGCTCCGCGCTCGCCCGACGCCCGGGAGGATGAAGGCCGCCCCCCAGGTGTGAAGGGGACCCGCCCGGCAACCGAGGATGCAAAGCCCAACCCGGCGTTCCACTGGGCCCTGCGTGGCTTCAGGAAGGAACAAACCCGAGTCCCGAACCCACCTCAACGTCACGAGGGACCCAGCCCCCGGCATCTGAAGAAGCCCAACCGGTACCAGGAATGGCCAGTCCCGGCGTCCGCAGGTCGCTGGGGAATCGGGAGGGTCCCAACTCCTCATCCCAAGCCCACTCTCGCGTCGGTAAGGAACCACCCCCGACTTCGGCAAGACCCGCCCCGGCGTCCAGAGCCCACCCCCGCCTCGCGAGGGACCCACGCCGGCATCATGAAGGGCCGCCCCGGAGTCGGGAGAGGCCTACCTCGGAGTCGGGAGGCGCCCCTCCGGAAGAGGAGCGGGGCAGGGACCCGCTGAGGGAGGGGAGGCGGCGGGGAGGGGCGAGCGGAGGCTGCAGGTACTCAGTAGCCGGCGGGGGCCGCTCTGCCGACCTTCTCCGGGACGACCGGGTTCCAGAGCAGCCGCGCGTTAGGAGCGCGGGGGGAGGGGGGCGCGTGCCCTGCGGTGTCAGAGAGGCGCTCTCGGGGAGGACGCAGGCGCGGCGCGCGGAGACGGAACCAACCCCCGCCGCGGGGGAGCCACCCGGGACGTACCAACTGCGCGGGAGGCACTGGCCGCCCGGGATCACACTCGCGCCTTGCGCTGTCTCAGTTGCTTGCGCTTTAAGGGAAAGCAAGGAGTAACAGACTCAGAAATGGCTGTAGGGTAAAATGTACAGAACGGCCACTTTTGAGAACAATTCGGTGTGGTGATATTTAAAATGTTCATTTATGACCCAGCAATTTCACGTCTGGAAAAATACGGAAATGACAGGCGCAGTGGTTCACGACTGTAATCCCAGCACTTTAAACAGGCCGAGGCGGGCGAATCACCTGAGGTCAAGAGTTCGAAAGCAGCCTGGTCAACACTGTGAACCCTAGTCTGTAGTAAAATACAAAAATTACCCGGGCGTGGTGGCGCGTGCCTGTACAGCTACTCCAGAGGCTGACGCAGAAGAAACGCTTTGATCCAGGAGGCAGAGGTTGCAGTAAGCCCAGATCAGGCCACTGCACTCCAGCCTGGGCCACCGAGGAGCAAGACTCCGTCTCAAAAAAAAAAAAAAAAAGAAGAAGAAGAAGAAAAGAGAAAGAAAGAAAAGGAAAATACAGAAACTTCTACAGGTGCCTACAAGACATGTTAAAGGAGGCTGGCTTCCTGGCGGAAAATGGGAGCACCAGAAATCTCCAAAAAGTCTCGCATGATAACAAAACAAAGGAGTCCTATATGTGTCAACATTTGCTAGGTCATAACTACTTAAGTTATTGAAATAACAACATGCAAACAAATATGTACTCTGAAATGATTTATGTAAAGTTAAAAATAGGTAAATTAGAACAGTAAGTACTATTTACAGAAAATGTATGTGTGGACGGGGAGCAGTGGCTCAAGCCTGTAATCCCAGCACTTTGGGAGGCCCAGGCCGGCAGATCACGAGGTCAAGAGATTGAGACCATCCTGGCCAACATGGTGAAACCCCGTCTCTACTAAAATACAAAAATTAGCTGGGCATGGTGCTGCACGCCTGTAGTCCTAGCTACTCGGGAGGCTGAGGCAGGAGAATTGCTTGAACCCGGGAGGCGGAGGTTGCAGTAAACTGAGATCACGCCACTGCACTCCAGCCTGGCGCCTAGCAACAGAGCAAGGCTCTGTCTTAACAACAACAACAAAAAAAATGTATGTGTGTAAAAGCATATAAAATGAACTAGATGCATACCATGATAATGGTAAGGGGGTGAGAGAGGGAGTAGGGGGAAATGAGGGGGGAAAGCAAACAGGACTTCAGATAGATCTGTTATGATTTCTATTAAAAAGAAAGACCTGGCCAGGTGCAATGGCTCAAGCTTGTAATCCCAACACTTTGGGAGGCCTAGGCAAGCGGATCACTTGAGGTCCGGAGTTAGAGATTAACCTGGCCATCATGGTGAAATCTGTCTCCACTAAAAATACAAAAATTAGCTGGGCATGGTGGTGGGCACCTGTAATCCCAGCTACTGGCAGGCTGAGGCAGGAGAATTGTTTGAACCTGGGAGGTGGAGTTTGCAGTGAGCCAAGATTGTGCCATTGCACTCCAGCCTGGGCAACAGGGCAAGACTCCATCTCAAAAAAAAAAGAAGCCGGGCGCGGTGGCTCAAGCCTGTAATCCCAGCACTTTGGGAGGCCGAGGCGGGTGGATCACGAGGTCAAGAGATCGAGACCATCCTGGTCAA
>NW_016107793.1:912966-918146 GCF_001604975.1 Cebus imitator
AAAAGAAAAAAATTGTGAGCTCTATGAAGACATGATCCATGTAATCCTTGCAAGTAGCAATGGGCCTGTCTTTTTTAGAGGAGCGCCTGGAGCCCCTCCCAGGCAGACCAGGCCTGTCTTAAAGCAAACACTCAATTAATGTTGATTGAATTGAATTGAGGAGCGGGGAGATCAGAAAAGGTTTCAGTGCAGGGCCAGAAAGATCTTTTTAGAGCATCTTACTTCAGGGAATACTATTGATGCACTGCTGTTGGCAGCCATCCTGCAAACCTCAAGACAGAGATCCTGTGACAGGCAGCCTGTAAGATGGCCCTTAATGATCCCACAGGCTGGCAATCACACTCTTGTGTAATCTCTCCCCTTGAGTGTGGGCTATGCATAATAACTCACTTCTAAACAATATAATAAGGCAGAAGTGATGGCATGTCATTTCCAAGATTGGGTTATATTATATACTTGTAAACCAATGGTTTATATACTTGTAAACCAATGTTCATAGCAGCACTATTCACAATACCCAAAAGGTGGCTTCCTTCTTGGGTACTATCTTGAGTTCTCAATTGGCTCACTCAGGCCAAATGCTATACCATGAGAAACAGCCAGATAGAAAGACTCACAGGGCTACGGCTTGACCATATCTTAGAAGAGACCTTAAACCCAAGACCTGTCCAAGCCGTGTCCCAATTCACGACCTATGAAAAGTATTTTTAGGGTTTTTTGGTTTTTTTACTTTTTTGTTGTTAGTTGTTTGTTTTGAAACAGGGTCTCACTCCATCACCCAGGCTGGAGTGCAGCGGTGTGATCACGACTGACAGCAGCTTCAAAATTCTGAGCTCAAGCTATCCTCCCACCTCAGCTTCCCAAGTAGCTGGGACAACAGGTGCATGCCACCATGGTTAGCTTTTTGTTGTTGTTGTTATTTTTTGTGAAGACAGAGTGTCACCATGTGCCTAGACTGGTCTCATTCTCCTGGACACAAGTGATCCTTCTGCCTCAGCCTCCCAAAGTGCTGGGATTACAGGCATAAGCCACTGCACCTGGCCTATGTTTTAAGCCATTATGTTTTGGGGTAATTTGTTACATAACAACATATAGTTATTACAGAGCTTAGAAGAGAGAGAAAAAAAAAAAACAGAAAATAGCAGAGTTAGGACCCCAGTCATATATTCCTGGCAACTGTTCAACTTCTGGGTTTTCTGTGTTGTAAGAAATATTAAGTTTCCTTAATATTTACACCATTATGAGTCATGTTTTCTGTTACCTAAAGTAGAAAACATCCTAGTTGATATAAACCTAAATGTCTATCAGTAAGAGAATGATGTAATGTTGTATTACACAGTATAGCATATTCAAAGAATAACATACAATTAAAAGAAATGAAACACACTTTGGGAGGCTAAGGCGAGTGGATCACTTGCACCCAGGAGTTCAAGACCAGCCTGGGCAACACATTGAGACTTGTCTCTACCAAAAATAAAAATAAGCTGGGTGCGGTGAGTCATCTTTGGGAGGCCAAGGCAGGTGGATCACCTAAGGTCAGGAGTTCGAGACCAGCTTGGGCAACATGGTGAAACCCCATCTCTACTAAAAATACAAAAATTAGCTCGGGGTGGTGCCACACGCCCATAATCCCAGCTACTCAGGAGGCTGCAGCAGAAGAATCACTTGAACCTGGGAGACAGAGGTTGCAGTGAGCGGAGATCACACCACTGCACTCCAGCCTGGTTGACAGGGTGAGACTCCATCTCAAAAAATAAAATAATAAAAAATTATACAGATGCTGTGTGGCCAGAAAAATAATAAAATAAACAATTAGCCACATGTGGTGATGTGTGTCTGTAGTCCCAGCTACTCGAGAGGCCAAGGCAGGAGGATCTGTTAAGCCCAGGAGTTCCAGGTTGCAGTGAGCTATGATCGCACCACTGCACTCTAAACTGGATGACAGAGCGAGACCCTGTCTCAGAAAAAAGAAATGAAACAGATCTACATGTATCATCATGCATAGACCTCAAAACATGATATTAATTTTAAGAAGCAAGTGGCAGGAGAATGTAAGGTCCATGAGAATAGAAACTTTATTTTGTGCATTGCTATATCGTCAAAGTTAGAACAATGCCTAGCACAGAGTAAAGTACAATAAATGAAATGCCCATTATGATTGCAATTATGTAAGCACACATATTCTTATACAAATAACATTGTATGTTTTTGAAGTTGTAGATACATATAAAAGTATTTCCATAGGCCTGGGAGGATACAGGGATATATAATAAATGTATAATAGAGGATCCTTTTTTTTTTTTTTAAGATGAAATCTCGCTCTGTCACCTAGGCTGGAGTGCAGTGGCATGATCTCGACTCACTGCAACCTCCGCCTACCAGGGATTCTCCTGCCTCAGCCTCCTGAGTAGCTGGGATTACAGGCGCGTGCCACAGCACCGGGCTAATTTTTTGTTCTTTTAGTAGAGATGTGGTTTCACCATATTGGCCAGACTGGTCTTGAACTCCTGACCGCAGGTAATCAGCCCACCTTCGGCTCTCAAAGCGCTAATATTATAGGCATGAACCACTGTGCCCAGCCAGAGGATACTTTTTAAAAGGGAACTAGAGGTACAAAATTGGGAGTGGACAAAAAGAACCTTAATATATCTGTAATTTTCTGATTTTATTTTAAGAACCACTACTAAGCCAAGTATGGTGGTTCATCCCTGTAATCCCTGCACTTTGGGAGGCAAAGGTGGGGAGATCACTTGAGCTCAGGAGTTTCAGACCAGCCTGGACAACATGGCAAAACCCCAACCCTACAAAAAATACAAAAATTAGCTGGACTTGGTGGCTTGCGCCTATACTCCCAGCTACTCGGGATGCTGAGGTGGGAGGATAGCTTGAGCCCAGGAGGCAGAGGTTGCAGTGAGCCGCCAAGATTGCTCCACCACTGCACTCCAGCCTGGCGCCTAGCAACAGAGCAAGGCTCTGTCTTAACAACAACAACAAAAAAAATGTATGTGTGTAAAAGCATATAAAATGAACTAGATGCATACCATGATAATGGTAAGGGGGTGAGAGAGGGAGTAGGGGGAAATGAGGGGGGAAAGCAAACAGGACTTCAGATAGATCTGTTATGATTTCTATTAAAAAGAAAGACCTGGCCAGGTGCAATGGCTCAAGCTTGTAATCCCAACACTTTGGGAGGCCTAGGCAAGCGGATCACTTGAGGTCCGGAGTTAGAGATTAACCTGGCCATCATGGTGAAATCTGTCTCCACTAAAAATACAAAAATTAGCTGGGCATGGTGGTGGGCACCTGTAATCCCAGCTACTGGCAGGCTGAGGCAGGAGAATTGTTTGAACCTGGGAGGTGGAGTTTGCAGTGAGCCAAGATTGTGCCATTGCACTCCAGCCTGGGCAACAGGGCAAGACTCCATCTCAAAAAAAAAAGAAGCCGGGCGCGGTGGCTCAAGCCTGTAATCCCAGCACTTTGGGAGGCCGAGGCGGGTGGATCACGAGGTCAAGAGATCGAGACNAAAAAAAAAAAAAAAAAAAAAAAAGAAGAAAGAGAACCACTACTTTGTAATTAAAAATGAATAAACTAGCTGGGCACGGTGGCTTACACCTATAATCCCAACACGTTGGGAGGCTAAGGGGGGCGGATCACAAGGTCAGGATTTCAAGACCAGTCTGGCTAACACAGTGAAACCCCGTCTCTACTAAAAATACAAAAAAATTAACCAGGAGTGGTGGCATGCACTTATAGTTCCAGCTACTCAGGAGGCTGAGGCAGGAGAATCATTTGAACCTGGGAGGCAGCGGTTGCAGGGGGCTGAGATCATGCCACTGCACATACCGCCTGGGCAGCATAGTGAGATTCCATCTCAAAAAAAAGAAAAAAAAAAAAGAATAAACTATAAGCTGGGCACAATAATACATACCAGTAGTCCCAGCTACTCAGGAGACCAAGGTGAGAGGATTACTTGAGCTCAGGAGTTCAAGGATGTAGTGCACTATAATCATGCCTATGAATAGCCACTGTACTCCCACCCAGGCAACATAGTAAGACTCCATCTCTACAAAAACATTTAAAAATTAGTTGGGTATGGTGGTGTGCACCTAAGGAGGCTAAAATGGGAGGATCCCTTGAGCCCAGGAGTTCCTTTTTTAAAGACAGGGTCTTTCTCTGTTTCCTAGAGCAAGACCTTGTCTTTAAAATGTAGTAATAGTTTAAAAAAAAATAAAACTTTTAGAAGAAAACATAACGGAAAATCTTCATGACCTTAAATCTGGCAATAATATCTTGAATATGACATCAAAAGCATAGGCAACATGATGAACAGGGTTATGGAGATGGATGGTGGTGATAGCTATACAACATTATGAATGTATTTAATACTACTGAACTGGGTGCTTAAAATGGTTACAATGATAGTAAGTTTTATGTTATGCGTATTTTACCATAACAAAATAAAACTGGGAAAAAAGCATAGGGAACAAAAAAAAATAAATGGACTCCATTAAAATTAAAAACATTCACACATCAAAGGACATCATCAAGAGTGAAAAATATTTGCAAATATTTGCAAATCATATATTTATTAATATCCAGAAAATATTGCTTAAAACGCCTACATCTCAACAACAAAAAAGAAAACAACCCAATTCAAAAATGAGCAAGTCTTTTTTTTTTTTTTTTTGGAGACACGGTTTTGCTGTCACTCAAGCTGGAGTACAGCGGCACAATCATAACTCACTGCAACCTCAAACTCCCTTGCTGAAAGAATCCTACCACCTTAGCATCCCAAGTAGCTGGGACTATAGGTACACACCACCATTCCTAGGTAATGTTTTTCATTTTTTGTAGAGATAGGGGGTCTTACTATGTTGCCCAAGCTGGTCTTGAACCCCTGGGCTGAAGTGATCCTCTTGCCACAACCTCTTAAAGTTCTGGGATTACAAGCGAGAGCCACCACACCTGGCCACAAAGGTCTTAAATGGACATCTCTCCAATTAACATATACAGCTCACACCTGTAATCCCTGCACTTCGGGAGGCCACGGTGGGCAAATCATGAGGTCAGGAGTTTGAGACCAGTCTTACCAACATGGTGAAACTCTGTCTCTACTAAAAATACCAAAAAATAGCTGGGTGTATTGGTGCATGCCTGTAATCCCAGCACTTTGGAAGGCC
>NW_016107793.1:918360-924263 GCF_001604975.1 Cebus imitator
ATATATACAAATGTCCAATAGCTACATAAAAAGATGCTCGATATCATTAGTCATATCAAAACTACAATGAGGTCTTTCTCCCTTTCTCCTCCATCATGGTGTATGAGGTTGATTCCAAACCTTGCTATGTCTTTTCACAAGATTTTCAGGATCAAGCAATTCCTGGCCAATAAACAAAAGCAAAATTTGCCCATTCCCCAGTGGATTCAGATGAAAACTGGTAATAAAATCATTTACAACTCCAAGAAGAGACACTGGAGAAGAACCAAGCTAGATCTATGAGGAATTGCACATGAGATGTCACATGTATTTATGCTACATCAAGGTCACTAGCTTCTTACCATATCAAGCTGAAAATGTCACCATTATCTGGACAGTGGGACATGTTTTATTGGGAAAATGATTTTTCTCTTTGTTTATATGCTTGCACAAGGAAGTTGATTCAGTAATAAATATCTGGGACCTTGTGTTTGAACAAAACACATACAGTGAGATACTACCTCACACTCATAATGGCTATTATCAAAAAAAAGGAAAATACAAGTGTTGATAAGGATGTGAAGAAATTGGAAACTTTGTGTATTGCTAGTGGAATATGAAATGGTGCAGCCACTGCGGAAAACAGTTTAGTGGTTCCTTAAAAAAATTGACATAGAATTACCATATGATCTAGTTTGGCTAGATCAAACTAGATCATATTGCCTAGATCTCTGTTTCCCAGGCTGGACTACAGTGGCACAGCCAGGGCTCACTGCAGTCTCGACCTCCCAGGCACAAGTGATCTTTCCACCTCAGCCTCCCTAGTAGCTGGGATTACAGGTGCGTGCCACCACACCCAGCTAATTTTTGTTTCTATAGACAGAATTTTGCCAGGTTGCCCAGGCTGGTCTTGAACTCCTTGGCTCAAGTGATCTGTCCACCTTGACCTCCCAAAATGCTGAGATTACAAGTATGAGTCACTACGTGCAGCCTCACAGAATAATTTTTTTCTGAATGTCAGAAGTTCGAAATCAATTTCACCAAGCTGAAGTCAAGGTAAGATAAGGAAATGGATTTTCCCTGGAGAGCCTCCAGAGCTGCTACTTTCTGGAGGCTCTCCGGGGAAAATCCATTTCCTTATCTTTTTCATCATCTGATGGCTACCTTCATTCCCTGCTTTGTAGCCCCTTCCTCCATCTTGAAAGTACAATAATCCAATTTTTGTTTCCTTCATTAACACTCCTTCTCTTTCTGACTCCTCCTGTATCCCTCTCACAAGGACTGTCATGATTACATCTGGCCCACACAGGTAATCAAGGATAATCTCCCCATCTCAAGATCCTTAACTTAATCACATCTATAGAGTGCCTTCTGCCAAAGTAATATCCACAGGTTCTGGGGACTAGGACTTGGACATCTTGGAGAGCCATTATTCCAGCTACTCTTATTCTTCCTATGGTTGAGTTACATGAGCCAGTAAATTTTCTTTTTCCTTTTTTTTTTTTTTTTTTTTTTTTGCTTAAGCTAGTTAAAGTTAGGTTTCTGTCATTTGTGACTGAGACTACTGAGTTTAAAATAGATCTTCTCTTGGTTGGGCACTACCAAGCCAAGAGAAGTGCTCATGACTGTAATCCCAGCACTCTGGGGGAGAGAGGCGGGAGGATCACTTAAGCCCAGGAGTTTGAGATTAGTCTGGGCAACATAGTGAGACCTTCTCAAAAAAGAAAAGAAAAAAGAAGTTTATGTAATTGAAGCATAAGCGGCAGGGAACAAACCTCTTGAACACTAAACTGAGGAAGGGAGTGGCTTTTTATTCAGCAGGAGCTGTGTGGGGCTACAGCCTCATTCACCGAGCTCCCTAAGCTGCAGCTTCTCTCCCCTTTTATAGGCTTACAGTGCTTAAGGGGAAACTGAGGTGGAACTATGTCACTGTCCATTTGCTGGACATTCACCTTACAATCTTTGGGCTTTGTTGATTTGCTAATTCACATGCATGGTGAGCAGCGACCAGCAGGGGGAGGGGGCTTACAGAGATAAGACAAAAGCAACAAGCTGTTTGTTGGCAGAGGTGTTTCCAGGAGGGAGCCTGGTCCGTGGAGACATGGGGACATGAACCAGTGCTGGGCTCCAGCCGGCAGGGATAACATTTATTTGCAGCTTTTTCAAAGTTAACAGATAGGAGAGACCCAAGGTGGCCAATTAGGAGCAGCTCAGGATTGCAACTCTCAGCAAAATCGTGGAGGGTGACTGGACACCGCATTTCCAGACGGATTTTTTATTGCTCACAGACCAGGAGATTCCCAGGCAGAGGAGCCCCACGGGTTGCCAGCATGGCTGTTTTGGCCAGCGCAGCTGTCTCAGCAAGCTCGGCTGTTTCGGCCAGAGCGGCTGTTTCGGCTGGAGCAGCGGTTCTTCATACAAAATACATGGGTCCAGGCACCATTTTAGCTGTGATTGGAGCTCTGGGAAGACAGAGTCGCCCATTCAACTGATAGAAAAGGGTACTGAAACAGGGAGCCAGGCCAGAAGATTCCCAGGCAAAAAAGCGCCACGAATCTCAGCACAGCTGTTTCAGCCGGTGCAGTGAGTCGCCGCAGGGGAAATCACAAAGATCTCGGTGCCTTTTCAACAGGCGACTGGGACACCTGGAGGGCAAAAAAAAAAAAAGGGCTATGAGGCAGGGAGCCAGGTGATCAGGCTCGGCTGGTCCCAACCCCACAAAAAAACAGCAATCGTGGACACGCTCTGGATTGAGAGTTTCACAGCAAGCACAGCTGAACCTGTGACGGTCCAGCTCTGTGGGGGAGGGGCGTCCACCATTACCAAGGCAGTCCACCACTACGGAGGTAGTCCACCATTGCTGACGCAGCCCACTGTTGCCAAGGCAGCCCACCATTACAGAGAGTCCACCATTACAGAGATGGGCTGCCATTGCCAAGGCAGTCCTAACTGCACCCGTATAAACAGGACTGCAGGGAAGTTCACACAGCAGCTGGGCAAAGCCCACAGCAGCTCAGCAAAGCCTCTGCAGGCAGACAGTGACTAGGCTGCCTCCTTGCTGAGCAGGGCAGCCCTGAAAAAAGCCAGCAGCACAACAGAAACTCATAAATAAAGCCCTAACTCCCTGGGACAGAGCACGTGGGAAAAAAAAAAGGGGGATTATGAGTTCAGCTGCAGCAGACTTAAACATACCTGCCCAGCAACTCTGAATGAACAACGGAGCTCACAGCTCAGCACTTGAGCTACTATAAAGGACAAACTGTCTCCTCAAGCAGCTACGTGACCCCCGTCTATCCAAAGAGTCACCTCATAAAGGAGAGCTCAGATTGACATCAGGTGGGTATCCTTCAGGGACAAAGATAGCAGAAGAAACTGGCAGAAACCCTTACTGTTCTGCAGCTGCTGCAGGTGATCCCCAGGCAAGCAGGGCCTGGAGGAGACCTCAGCAGTCCTACAGCAGAGGGGTCTGACTGGTAGAAGAAAAACAAAGAAACAGAAAGAAATAACTTCATCATCAACAAACTGGATGTCCACTCAGAGACCCAATCTGAAAGGCAACAACTACAAAGATGACAGGTGGATAAATACACAAAGATGGGAAGAAACCAGTGCAAACAGGATGCAAACACCCGAAATCAGAACACCTCTCCTCCTACAAGGGATCACAACTCCTCACCAGCAAGGGAATAAGGCTGGATGGAGAATGAGAATGATGAATTGCCAGAATCAGGCTTCAGAAGGTGGGTAATAAGAAACTTCTGTGAGCTAAAACAACATGTTCTAACCCAATGCAAAGAAACTAAGAAACTTGAAAAAAAGATTTGACAAAATGCTAATGAGAATAAACAACTTAGAGAGGAATATAAGTGAATTGATGGAGCTGAAAAACACAACACAAGAACTTCGTGAAGCATACACAAGTTTCAACAGCCAAATTGACCAAGCAGAAGAAACGATATCAGCGGTCAAAGATCAACTCAATGAAATAAAATGAGAAGGCAAGATTAGAGTAAAAAGGAATGAACAAAATCTCCAAGAAATATGGGACTATGTGAAAAGACCTAATCTACATTTGATAGGTGTACCTGAATGTGACAGAGATAATGAATCCAAGCTGGAAAATACTCTTCAAGATATTATCCAGGAAAACTTCCCCAACCTAGCAAGGCCAGCCAATATTCAAGTCCAGGAAATACAGAGAACACCGCAAAGATATTCCTCAAGAAGAGCAGCCCCAAGGCACATAATCATCAGATTCACCAGGGCTGAAATGAAGGAGAAAATGCTAAGGGCAGCCAGAGAGAAAGGTCGGGTTACCCACAAAGGGAAGCCCATAGACTCACAGCAGATCTCTCAGCAGACACTCTACAAGCCAGAAGACAGTGAGGGCCAATATTCAACATCCTTAAAGAAAAGAACTTTCAACCCAGAATTTCATATCCAGCCAAACTAAGCTTCATAAGTGAAGGAAAAATAAAATCCTTTACGAGCAAGTAAGTACTCAGAGATTTCATCACCACCAGGCCTGCTTTACAAGAGCTCCTGAAAGAGACACTAAACATAGAAAGGAACAACCAGTACCAGCCACTCCAAAAACATACCAAATGGTAAAGAGCATCAACACAATAAAGAAACTGCATCAGCTAACGGGCAAAACAGCCAGCTAGCATCAAAATGGCAGTATCAAATTCCCATATAACAATATTAACCCTAAATGTAAATGGGCTAAATGCCCCAATCAAAAGACACAGACTGGAAAATTGGATAAAAAGCCAAAACCCATCGGTGTGCTGTATCCAGGAAATCCATCTCACATGCAAGGATACACAAAGGCTCAAAATAAAGGGATGGAGGAAGATTTACCAAGCAAATGGAGAGAGAAAAAAAGCAGGAGTTGCAATTCTCATCTCTGATAAAATAGAATTTAAAGCAACAAAGATCAAAAGAGACAAAGAATGACATTACATGATGGTAAAAGGATCAATGCAACAAGAAGAGCTAACAATCCTAAATATATACACACCCAATACAGGAGCACCCAGATACATAAGGCAAGTTCTTAATGACTTATAAAGAGACTTAGACTCCCAAACAATAATGGTGGGAGACTTTAACACCCCATTGTCAATATTAGACAGATCAACGAGACAGAAAATTAACAAGGATATCCAGGGCTTGAACTCAGACCTAGACCAAGCAAACCTAACAGACATTTACAGTACTCTCCACCCCAATTCCACAGAATATACATTCTTCTGAGTACCACATCACACCTACTCTAAAATTGACCACATAGTAGGAAGTAAATCACTCCTCAGCAGATGCAAAAGAACAGAAATCATAACAAACACTCTCTCAGACCACAGTGCAATCAAGTTACAACTCAGAATTCAGAAACTAACTCAGAACCGCACAGCTTCATGGAAACTGAACAACTGGTTCCTGAATGTTGACTGGATAAACAATGAAATGAAGACAGAAATAAAGATGTTCTTCAAAACCAACGAGAATGAAAACACAACATACCAGAATCTCTGGTACACATTTAAAGCAGTGTCTAGAAGAAAATATGTAGCAATAAATGCCCACATAAGAAGCAAGGAAAGATCTAAAATCGACACCCTATCATCAAAATTGAAAGAGCTAGAGGAGCAAGACCAAAAAAACTCAAAACCTAGCAGAAGACAAGAAATAACTAAGATCAGATCAGAACTGAAGGAGATAGAGACACAAAAAAACCGTTCAAAAAATCAATAAATCCAGGAGCTGGTTTTTCGAAAAGATCAACAAAATAGACCACTAGCCAGATTAATAAAAAAGAAACGAGAGGGGCCGGGCGCGGTGGCTCAAGCCTGTAATCCCAGCACTTTGGGAGGCCGAGGCGGGTGGATCACGAGGTCAAGAGATCGAGACCATCCTGGTCA
>NW_016107793.1:926123-935998 GCF_001604975.1 Cebus imitator
AAATTAACTCCAGATGGATTAAAGACTTAAACATAAGACCTAACACCATAAAAACCCTAGAAGAAAATCTAGGCAAAACCATTGAGGACATAGGCATAGGCAAGGACTTCATGACCAAAACATCAAAAGCATTGGCAACAAAAGCCAAAATACAAAAATAGGACCTAATCAAACTCCACAACTTCTGCACAGCAAAAGAAACGTCATTAGAGTGAATCGGCAACCAACAGAATGGGAAAAAATTTTTGCAATCTACCCATCTCACAAAGTGCTGATATCCAGAATCCACAAAGAACTAAAATGGATTTACAAGAAAAAAACAAACAAGCCCATTCAAAAGTGGGCAAAAGACATGAACAGACACTTTACAAAAGAAGACATACATGAGGCCAACAAACATATGAAAAAATGCTCATCATCACTGGTCATTAGAGAAATGCAAATCAAAACTACATTGAGATAACACCTCATGCCAGTTAGAATGGTAATCATTAAAAAATCTGGAGACAACAGATGCTGGAGAGGATGTGGAGAAATAGGAACACTTTTACACTGTTGGTGGGAGTGTAAATTAGTTCAAAAATTGTGGAAGACAGTGTGGCGATTCCTCAAGGACCTAAAAACAGAAATTCCATTTGACCCAGTAATCCCATTACTGGGTATATATCCAAAGGATTATAAATCGTTCTACTATAAGGACACATGCACACAAATGTTCACTGCAGCACTGTTTACAATAGCAAAAACCTGGAACCAACACAAATACCCATTGATGATAGAGTGAACAGGGAAAATGTGGCAAATATACACCATGGAATACTATGCAGCCATCAAATATGATGACTTTGTGTCCATTATAGGGACATGGATGAACCTGGAAACCATCATTCTCAGCAAACTGACACAAGAACAGAAAATCAAACACCGCATGTTTTCACTGATAGGTGGGTGTTGAACAATGAGAACACATGGACACAGGAAGGGGAGCATCACACACTAGGGTCTGTAGAGGGGAAATAGGGGAGGGACAGCGGGGGGTGGGGAGTTGGAGAGAGAGAGCATGGGGAGAAATGCCAGATATACGTGATGGGAAGGAAGGCAGCACATCATACTGCCATGTGTGTACCTATGCAACAATCTTGCATGTTCTTCACATGTACCCCAAAACCTAAAATGCAATAAAACAAAATAGAGAAAAAAAAAGGTAACAGATAGTAGAGATGCTGGGAACTAAAAAGAGAGTCATTTCCCAGCTCTTTGGTATTTTATTTTATTTTATTTATTTATTTATTTTATTTATTTATTTTTTTTTGAGACGGAGTTTCGCTCTTGTTACCCAGGCTGGAGTGCAATGGCGCGATCTCGGCTCACCGCAACCTCCGTCTCCTGGGTTCAGGCAATTCTCCTGCCCCAGCCTCCTGAGTAGCTGGGATTACAGGCACGCGCCACCATGCCCAGCTAATTTTTTGTATTTTTAGTAGAGACGGGGTTTCACCATGTTGACCAGGATGGTCTCAATCTCTTGACCTCGTGATCCACCCACCTTGGCCTCCCATAGTGCTGGGATTACAGGCTTGAGCCACCGCGCCCGGCCTTTTTATTTCATTTTTTTTTTCCTTCCTCACCCTCCTTCCCATCTGGAAGTGGGGGAGGAAGGAGGTGAAATTGAAGGAGGCAAGAGGGGGTCTCCCATCTCATAATAAACAAAGCATTCTTCAGACCTAAGCGTTCACATCACATGTTCTCTAAATTTATCAATATCCTATCTTTTTTTTTTTTTTTTTACATAGGACAACCCAAAAGCCCAAGAGACAAAAGCAGCAAACAGACAACTTCACTTCACTCATGTCCTCCAACCTCCTGAGGCTAATCACACTTATTTTCCAAAACATCAGGAAATGACTGAGGGTTCAAGCTAGGTGGTCACAGTGATTTCAGGCTAATCACTGCAGGTCTGGGATTCCCAGTGCCCCATTTAGGGAGATTTTCTATATCCTGGTGACTGGCATCCAAATCTGTTTTTCCTGTCCTGATTCCTAGCATCATATCTCAATTGCCTACTTGACTTTTCTACCCGTATGTCCCAAACAGAATTAAAACTCAGAACACTCACAACCAAATTTATTATCTTCCCCTCGAAATTGTATATTTAACACAGTATTTATTTCTCTAATGGCATTACTATCCACTCTTTCCCTCAAGCCTCCTACACTACCACCACAAAGCCTCTCTTCCCCACAGATTCAATGGGTCATGGAGTCTTACTGACTTCAAAACTGACTTCAGGGCCAGGTGCAGTGACTCACACCTATAATATATAAAACTCACACCCAGCACTTTGGGAGGCTGGGCAGAACACTTGAGGCCAGGAGTTTGTGATCAGCCTGGCCAACATGAAGAAACGTCATCTCTATCAAAAATACGAAAATTAGCCAGGCGTGGTGGCAGGCACCTGTAATCCCAGCTACTCGGGAGGTTGAGGCAGGAGAATCGCTTGAACTCCAGAGTTGGAGTTTCCAGTGAGCCAAGATCACGCCACTGCACTGCAGCCGGGGCAACAGAGCTAGACCATATATATGTGTAAAAAAAAAAAAAAAAATCCCAAAAAACAAAAAGAAACCACACTGAATCAATTTTTTAAAATCAATTATTCCATAATGATATTTGAAAAAGTAAAAACTCATTTGTGCCCAAAGTAGATGTTTAAATAAGCTCTTACCTTAAAAATTGGTAAGGCAGGGCCAGGCACAGTGGCTCATGTCTGTAATCCCAGCACTAGAAGGCCAAGGTGGGTGGATCACCTGAGGTCAGAAGCTCCAGCCCAGCCTGACCAACATGGAGAAGCCCCATCTCTACTGAAAATACAAAATTAGTTGGGCATGGTGGCGCGTGCCTATAATCATAGCTACTCAGGAGGCTGAGGGAGGAGAATCGCTTGAACCCGGGAGGTGGAGGTTGCAGTAAGCTGAGATTGCATCATTAGACTCCAGCCTGGGCAACAAGAGTGAAACTCTGTCTCAAAAAAAAAAAAAAAAAAAAAATTATTTGTAAGGCAGGAGGATTACTTGTGGCCAGGAGTTCCAGACCAGTGTGGGCAACATAGTGAGACCCTCATCTCTACAAAAAATTAATAATAAAGTTAGCCAAGCTTGGTATTATGTGCCTATAGTCCTAGCTACTTGGGAGGCTCAGGCAGGAGGATTGCTTGAGCCCTGGAGTTTAAGGGTGCAGTGACCTATGATCTTACAACTGCACTCCAGCCTGGGTGACAGAGGGAGACCTTGTATAAGAAATAAGAATAAATAAAAGTTTCCTCTTCAAAGCTTTCCTCTTAGTTCATTATGAATAAATAATAGTTTCTTCAAAGGTTAATTTATTTTAAAGCTTTTGCTAATAACCTTAAGTAGCTGTTAGTCATAATGAAGAAATAAGTGTATCCAGTTCTTAGTTCTTACACTTTAACATAAATATTTGCCCTGACATGCCTGGACAAGCCCAGGCAAGTCTTAGATTATACCTTATTCCTCTTCCTTATTTGGAAGTAGTTTTGCCTTTCTAAGTATTCCTCAAGTTACTTCCTCTTTTCCTTTGTTCTCCTCTGCCTTTAACTCTTTAGGAAAGTTTTAAGTTATTAGCCAACTGGGTGCAGCCTAGACTGTGAAGTCCAGTTCCAGCAGATGGAACCAGGATACAGCAGTAGGGCAGATGCATTAGATATAAATGGCCCTGCCTCCTTCGTTCAGCGTCCTCTCATGGCAAGATGGCTAACAGGAGCACCCTTTCTGCAGAAAGTAAAATTGCCTTGCTGAGAAAAATTAAATTTATATTCCAGTGCTACTTCTTTTGCGGCACCATTAATTTACATATAACACCTTGTATCAGGAAAAAAAAAAAAAAAGGCTGGGGACAGCGGATCATGCCTGTAATCCCAGCACTTTGGGAGGGTGGGTAGATCAGCTGAGGTCAAAAGTTTGAGACCAGCCTGGCCAACATGACTCTACTAAAAATACAAAAATTAGCCGGGCTTGGTGGTGCACGCCTGTAATCCCAGCTACTTGGGAGGCTGAGGCAGGAGAATCGCTTCAACCCAGAAGGCAGAGGTTGCAGTGAGCTGTGATCACGCCACAGCACTCCAGCCTGGGCGACACAGTGAGACTGCACTCTAGCCTGGGCAACAGAGTGAGACTCCATCTCAAAAAATAAAAAGAAAAAAAGCACAAAGATACTTTCTAATCAACAGGGAGGAAACTTATTTACATACTGGAAGGTTTAAACTACCGTTATCCTAATCCAGTGGTCAATTTAGTGAGACTCCATCTCAAAAAATAAAAAGAAAAAAAGCACAAAGATGCTTTCTAATCAACAGGGAGGAAACTTATTTACATACTGGAAGGTTTAAACTACCGTTATCCTAATCCAGTGGTCAATTTAGCTTCACTTGGGGAATTAATTATATATGATGTTATTATGGTCTTCAGAAGCTACGAAACATGAATCACACAACATCTCCAAAAGTGTATTCTTGCCAAAACATTTAACTTAAATACACCAAGTGTTTAGATATAACTTCCAGTTAAAGGAAACACAGCCAATAGAGATTCAAGCTAAAAACCACAAGGAAAAAAAACCAACCAATGCTTCTCAAACTATAGCACTTACACTATGATTTATTACAGCCAAAGGATACAAAGCAAAATCAGCACATGGGATGAAGCCCAAAGGGAACTGGGCACAAGTACATTAGTACCTTCCCAGTGGAGTCACTTAATTCCTCTAGCATCTAATTGTGACATTTGTGAAGTGGTATCTACCAGGGAGGTTTGCCTGAGCCTAGAAATCCAGGACTTTATCAGGGGTCAGTTACGCTGACCCCTGCCTAGAGCATACCAAAATTTCACACTCCCAGAAGGAAAGTAGATGTTCAGCACAAACTATGTTGTTTGCATCAACAGTTTACACTCAGTGAGTCACTTTTATAAGGAATTTGGAAACACTTCTGAAATCCAAATTTCCAGCGAAAAGCCAAACTTGAGAGCAGAACTTTCAAAGGTCTAATATAGCCTCAGACCTGCTATGTTACCTCTTTTTTTGATAACAGTCTTGCTCTGTCATCAGGCTGGAGTGCAGTGGCATGATCTCGGCTCACTGCAACCTCCGCCTCCCAGGTTCAATCAAGTCTCCTGCCTCAGCCTCCTAAGTAGCTCGGATTACAGGTGTGCACCACCACACCCAGCTAATTTTTGTATTTTTAGTAGAGAAGAGATTTCACCATGTTGGTTAGGATAGTCTCAATCTCTTGACCTTGTAATCTGCTCACCTCGGCCTCCCAAAGTACAGGGATTACAGACATGAGTCACCATGCCCAGCCTACGTTAAATCTTTTCTGCACAATTAATGCTGTAGCTGAAACTTGGGGTGAAAGTTGAACAAGTTTGTCAAATGGACAGCAGGAGACGGTAGAAGGGCATTAAAGGCAATGTCGGGAGGCTGAGGCAGGAGAATGGCTTGAACCTGGGTTGGGGGAGGGGGGGAGGTGGGTGGAGGTTACAGTGAGCCGAAATGGCACCACTTCACTCCAGCCTGGGTGAAAGAACAAAATGCCATCTCAATAAATAAGTAAATAACGACAATGGGAATAGAATGAATAAAAGCAAAGTGGTGTGAAAGGATGCCCCAGTCAGAGAAGCAACCACAGTGCTAAAGTTCATTCACTGGGGCTTGGTGCTTGAGAGAGTATTGAAAGTGGGTGGAAAAGGAAGTAGTCAGGATATACTGGGCCTCTTATACCCCGTGACTTTTGAACTTTGTCCTATAAGCAACAGGAAGCCACTGAAGTACTGCAGGCAAGAAAGGAGTATAGGCTGGGTGCAGTGGCTCATGCCTGTAATCCCAGCACTTTGGGAGGCCAAGGAGGGCAGATCACCTGAGGTCAGGAGTTTGAGACCAGACTGACAAACATGGTGAAACCTCACCTCTATTAAAAATACAAAAATTAGCCAGGTGTAGTGGCACATGCCTGTAATCCCAGCTACTCGGGAGGCTGAGACAGGAGAATCGCTTGAACCTGGGAGGCAGAGGTTGCAGGGAGGCAGAGGTTGCTGCAAGCCAAGATTGCAGCATTGCACTCCAGCCCAGGTGACAAGAGTGAAATTACTTCTCAAAAAAAAAAAGAAAAAGAAAAAGAAAGGAGTACAGTGGAGTGCCTGGCACATTGTAGGCCTTAAATAAAACCTGTTGATTTGATGTGACTCAAACTATTTACAAGTTCAAGGTCTATGCAGGTTGCTTAGCAACACTCTATAGGTGTCAGAGTGTGGTTGGATCATCTTCGGCCAGTCTACATCTTCTTGGATGCATTAAACGGAACTGAATTCCTCTGATCTGTAATCAAATGCACAAACTATTGATTGAAACTGGTTCTAGAAATTATGGATAAAAATGGGACTTATTTATTTAAAGAGACAGGTTCTTGCTCTGTCACCCAGGTTGGACTGCAGTCGCACAATCATGGCTCACTGCAGCCTCAACCTCCCAGGCTCAAGAGATCTTCCCTGCTCAACCTCCTGAGTAGCTGGAACTACAGACGTGCGCCACTATGCCCAGCTAATTTTTTTATTTTTTGTAGAGATGGGGTTTTGTCATGTTACCCAGGCTGGTCTCGAACTCCTGGGCTCAAGCCCATCTCAGCCTCTCAAAGTGCTGGGATTATAGGTGTGAGCCACTGTGTCCAGTCAAAGAGTGGGATTTAGCTGATAGTATTCACCAAGATGGGAATTAGAACTTAACATCAGTATGTTAAATTATCAGAAAAATATAGCTTTTGCAATAAACTACATAGTAAGCTACCATTTACTATGTGCTAAGCAATGTGCTAAGTAGTTTATGAAGATTATATTAGATAATCTTCATGACAACCATTTGAGGTGGGTATCATCTACTCATTTTAGAGTTGGAGAAGCAGCCTCACAAATGTTAAGGAATTTACCTAAGATCACTTAAGTCATGCGTGCAGAATGGAGCAATAGATGTCAAGCTAAGTACCACACAGCCTTAACTGCTCAATTCTCAGAGATTTGTGGTTAATCCTCAGTCAGGGTTCAAGATATAATGGCTCTCTGTTGCACATGAACTCTCTTCCCGACATGGCTCTGGACATACATCCCTCGAGCTCCAAGGATGGCGCAGTGGGGCACAGAGTGGCTGGAATCCCCAAACTGTCACTGCAGTGATAAGGAGGAGCAACCTTATCTGTTTAGTCTAACATGCTATACATATATGCTCATTTTCTATGTGGACAATAATGGAGAAAAGGCTGAAAAGCATTACTTGACTCTAACCCAATACTCCTCCTTCCCCTTCTTCACAAAATCCTCTGTAAATCCCAGTCTATGATCAACTAACTCCCCTATGCCTTCAGTCTGTCCTTAGAAAATCTATAAATTAAAATCTGGCATCCCCTGAAGACACTGCTTCCCTGCAGCCCTAAAGATACTATAAAATTGGGCCAGGTGCAGAGGCTCATGCTTGTAATCCAGGACTTTGGGAGGCTAAGACAGGCAGATCACTTGAGTTCAGGAGTTCGAGACCAGCTTGGCCAACACAGTGAAACGCTGTCTCTACCCAAAATACAAAAATTAGCCGGACATGGTGGTGCATATCTGTAATCCCACCTACTCAGGTGGCTGAGACAGAATCACTTGAACCTACGAGGTAGAGGTTGCAGTAAGCCAAGATTGCACTACCGCACTCCAGCCTGGGCTACAAAGCAAGACCCCCATCTCAAAAAAAAAAAAAAAAAAGAGGCTGGATGTGGTGGCTCACATCTGTAATCTCAGTACTTTGGGAGGCCAAGGTGGGTGGATCACTTGAGGTCAGGAGTTCAAGACCAGCCTGACCAACATGGTAAAACCCATCTCTACTAAAAATACGAAAATTAGCCAGATGTGGTGGCTGGTGCCTGTAATCTCAGCTACTCAGGAGGCTGAGACAGGGGAATCACTTGAACCCAGGGGGTGGAGGTTGCAGTAAGCCGAGATTGAGCCATTGCACTACAGCCTGTGTGACAGAGCAAGACTCCATCTCAAAAAAAACAAAACTAAACTAAACAAAATAAAGATACTATAAAACTATCCAGGTTGGGCACAGTGGCTCACACCTGTAACTCAACACTTTGGGAGGCTGAGATGGGCAGACCACGAGGTCAAGAGATCGAGATCCTCCTGGCCAACATGGTGAAACCCCATCTCTAAAAATACAAAAAAATTAGCTGGGCATGATGGCATGCCCAGTAGTACCAGCTACTTGGGAGGCTGAGGCAGGAGAATCGCTTGAACTCAGGAGGTGAAGGTTGCAGTGAGCCAAGATTGTGTCACTGCACTCCAGCCTGAAGACAGAGCAAGACTTCATCTCAAAAAAAAAAAAAAAAAAAACCAACAGTCTGGGCGAGGTAGTTCACACCTGTAATCCTGGTGAGGGGGAGACACCCTCCCCTCCTTCTAAATCACCTCCTCCCTCCCCTGATTCCAGATGGGAAGGAGGGTGAAGAAGGAAAAAAAATAAGATAACCAAAGAACTGGGAAAATGACTCCCTTTTTAGTTCCCAGCGTCTCTGCTGTTAACTTTGAAAGAGCTGCAAATGAATGTTATCCCCGCCAGCTGGAGCCTGGCACTGGTTCGCGCCCCCAGGTCTCCACGGACCAGGCTCCCTCCTGGAAACACTTCTGTTAACAAATAGCTTGTTGGTTTTGTCTTGTCTCTGTAAGCTCACTTCCCTGCTGGTCCCCGCTCACGATGCATATGAATTAGCAAATCAACGAAGCCCAAAGATTGTAAGGTCGGATGTCCAGCAAATGGACAATGATATAGTTCCGCCTCAGTTTCCGCTTTAGCGTTGTAAGCCTATAGAAGGGGAGAGAAGCTGTAGCTTGGGGAGCTCAGTAAATGAGGCTGCAGCCCCCGAGCAGCTCCTGGCCAAATAAAAAGCCACTTCCTTCCTCAGTTCAGAGTTCCAGAGGTTTGTTCCCCACTGCTCCTGCTACACCAGCACCTTGGGAGGCCGAGGCAGGTGGATCACCTGAGGTGAGGAGTTCAAGACCTTGTTTTAATCAGTGTGAAGAAAAAATCAAAACAAAAAAAAGGGAAAAAAAAGGAATTCAAGACCACCCTGGCCAACACGGTGAAATCCCGTCTCTACTAAAAATATAAAAAATAGCCAGGCCTGGTGGTGGGTGCCTGTAATCCCAGTTACTCAGGAGGCTGAGGCAGGAGAATCACTGAACCCAGGAAGCAGTGCAGTGAGATTGCACCATTTCACTCCAGCCTGGACAAGAAGAGTGAAACTCTGTCTCAAAAAATTAATTAATTAATTAAAATAAAATAAAAGTATCCAGCCTGAGAAGTAGACTAGGACTGCAGCAAAGAAGTGCCCCTGGGCCCCTGCTGGGCTTGCTTTTCCACAGTTCTCCTCAAGAGCACCCCTGCTTTTCTGGCCCAATCTCAGGTTCTGATTCAAACAATACTTCTTTACATCCTATAAGTGAAAACTAATCTGTGGCCACCTCTAACAGTTTGAGATGTGTTCTTAGAGATGAGAAGTAAAAAGACTAGTAGGAGGTAACCCAGATACCATTCTGATCCCCACATGGTGGATTCATTGTCCCACCTCATCCACACTAGCCCACTTGGCTGTCATATCTCTACTTTTTTTTTTGAAACAGAGTCGTGCTTTTGTTGCCCAGGCTGGAGTACAGTGGTGCGATCTAGGTTCACGGCAACCGCCGTCTTCCAGCTTCAAACAATTCTCCTGCCTCAGCCTCCTGAGTAGCTGGGATTATAGCCGTCCCCGCCACCACGCCTGGCTAATTTTTTTTTTTTTT
>NW_016107793.1:937533-939213 GCF_001604975.1 Cebus imitator
AGAAAAACTAGAGTTTAATCTCCCTGAGAGCAAGAACTATATCTTAAGCACTGTAGTTTAGTTTTAGTTTGCACATGTGCGTGCATACACACACACACACACACACACACAGAGTCAGTATTTAAGCAACTGAAATGTATGCTGAACTGTAGCCAGTTCCTGTCCCTTAGCAAAGCCATTTCCCTGGGATCGTTCATCACCCATGGCAACAATACACAGTAGGATGTATTAGAAAATGGTTCTCATTTTCCACAAGGAGGAAATAAAAAGCCAGCTCAACAAATACAAGGCATCACCTGCACTGCCAGGTCCCAGCAAGGAGTCCAGGCCTGGGGCATTCTTGGAAGCACTCACACAAAGACAAAATTCTAACTGGCAACAATGAGGGCTGTTTAGACCCTCAGGAGGGTAGCTCACGAGTCTGCCTCCGTGGTACAAGGGATGAACCCTGACAGCACTCATTGGAGAATAAATGGGCATTATTTTGAGCATCTAATTGGATAGAGAGTGGTGGGAGGAGGAGGGGTTGTTTTCCAATAATACGCAAAGCAATTTACACACTCCATTCCCAGGATTTCTTCTGTAGTATTCAAAAATATCCTTGTGGGTTCTGTGACTTCAACAAAAATGCCCCCTATCCCTTGGGGGTTATCCATGAATAACTTACACTCTGCAAGTATGAGTAACTAGAACTCTTCAAGATAAATAAGTAGTTTGCGACCACCCTGGCCAACATAGTGAACCCTCATTTCTAAAAACAAATACATACATACATAAATAAAAAGATAGTAAGTAATATGCAGTTACTGGCTTTTAGGCTGGTCATCTGGTGTCGACAAAAGGACATAGATTTGCAATCTAAGGACCAGTGTTCAAGCATGGGCTCTGTACCTAACTAGCTGTGTGATCTTGACAAAACCTTTATCTTTTCTAGTCTGTTTCTTTATCATCACTTATGAAGAAATCCCCCACAGAACCACCCTGAAGATTAAATGCTATAATGTATGTCAAAGGTGCTTTGCAAACTGTAAAGCACTGCCCTGGGCTGGGTGTACTGGCTCACATCAGGAATCTCAACACTTTGGGAGGCTGAGGCAGGAGGACTGCTTGAGCTCAGGAGTTTGAGACAGCCCAGGGAAATGTAGGGAAACCCTGTCTCTACAAAACAAAACAAATGAAAATTTATTAGCTGGGCCATGGTGGTGTGCACCTGTAGTCCTAGCTACTCAAGAGGCTGAGGCAGGAGGATCACTTGAGTGCAAGAATTCGAAGTTACAGTGAGCTATGATCATACCACTGCACTAGTGAGACCCTGTCTTAAAAAAAAAAAATTAAAAAACACTGTAGGCTGGGTGCTGTGGCTCATGCCTGTAATCCCAGCACTTTGGGAGGCCCAGGTGGGTGGATCACCTGAGGTCAGGAGTTCAAGACCAGCCTGGCCAACAAGGTGAAACCCCATCTCTACTAAAAAATACAAAAAATAACCAGGTGTGGTGGTAGGTGCCTATAATCCCAGCTACTCGGGAAGCTGAGGCAGGAGAATTGCTTGAAACCGGGAGGTGGAGGTAGCAATGAGCCGAGATTGAGCCACTGCACTCCAGCCTGTGTGACAGAGACTCCATCTCAAAAAGAAAAAAAAGAAGGTCAGGCGCGGTGGCTCAAGCCTGTAATCCCAGCACT
>NW_016107793.1:939468-943494 GCF_001604975.1 Cebus imitator
AAAAAAAAAAAAAAGATAAAAAAAAATTGTAGGCCAGGCACAGTGGTTCAGGCCTGTAATCCCAACGCTTTGGGAGGCCAAGGCAGATGGATCCACAAGGTCAGGAGTTCGAGACCAGCCTGACCAATATGATGAAACCCCGTCTCTACTAAAAATACAAAAATCATCCGGATGTGGTGGCACTCACCTGTAATCCCAGCTACTCAGGAGGCTGAGGCAGGAGAATCACTTGAACCCAGACGGTGGAGGTTGCAGTGAGCCAAGATTGGGCCACTGCACTCCAGCCTGGGCAACAGAGCGAAACTGTCTCAAAAAAAAAAATTGTAAAGCACTGCCCAATCATCAGTCACCTACTGTATTGGAGGCTCTGGGGCCTGAGACCTGACAGAGAGCTGGTGCTCAATATTTGTAGTTTAAATAAGGAAATACTTGTATAAATGACTAAATTACACTGATGAGCTGTGGTGATCTCAAGCAAGAATAATTATTGTCTGTTTCTCTTTGGCCTCCTCTGATACTACTTTCCTTGCTTGTTCACTGGGCTCCAGCCATGCTGTACTTTTTCCTGTTCCTCTAACATATCAAGTTCTCTTCTGCCTCAGGGCCATTGCACCTGCTGTTTTCTCTTCCTGGAACACTCTTGCCCAGCTCTTTGCATGACTATCCCTTCTCATTAATCAGGTCTTAGCTCAAATGTCATTTTTTTCAGAGGCTTCCCCTGACACTACCCTGACTAACGTTCCTAACTTCTTTTTTTTTGAGACGAAGTTTTGCTCTTGTTGCCCAGGCTGGAGTGCAATGGTGGGATCTTGGCTCACCAAAACCTCCACCTCCCATGTTCAAGCCATTCTCCTGCCTCAGCCTCCCAAGCAACTAGGATTACAGGCACACGCCACCACGCCCAGCTAATTTTTTATATTTTTAGAAGAGACGGGGTTTCTCCATGTTGGTCAGGCTGGTCTTGAACTCCCGACCTCAAGTGATCTGACCACCTCGGCCTCCCAAAGTGCTGGGATCACAGGCGTGAGTCACTGTGCCTGGCCTACTGTTAACTTTATTATTGTACTCCCCTCCACTACAATAAAAAATACTCTCTTAGAGCTTCCCTGTCTTGGTCACCACTATATTTCCATGCTCAAAATATCACCTAGTTCATAGTAAATCTTCCATAAATATTTGAACAAATGAAGTTGAAATAAGCTAGTAATATTAAAAGCTTAATTCATTAAACAAATATTGTATGTGTACCTAGGAGGGTCCAGGTTCTATTTCAAGGTGCTGGAGATTCGGGTGCGATGAAAATAGACAAAAGGCCGGGTGCGGTGGCTCACGCCTGTAATCCCAGCCCTTTGGGATGCTGAGACAGGCGGATCACGAGGTGAGGGGTTCGAGACCAGCCTGGCTAACATAGCGAAATGCCGTCTCCACCAAAAATACAAAAATTAGCTGGGCGTGGTGGCATGTGCCCGTTATTCCAGCTACTCAGGAGGCTGAGGCAGGAGAATCGCTTGAATCTGGGAGGCGGAGGTTGCAGTGAGCCGAGATCGCATCACTGCACTCCAGCCTGGGCGACAAAGGGAGACTCCACAGAAAAGAAAAGAAAATAGACAAAAATCCCTGCCTTCCTGGGGCTTGTCTTCTAGTAGGGAGACAATAAACAAAATAAAATATATACAAAATAAAGCAGGAAAGAAGGACATGAGTGTGTGTGGAGGAGTAAAATTTTAGATGGGATAGCCAGAGAAGATAATTTAGATAGAGTAGCCAGAGAAGCAAATGGGACACTAAGCCGTAAAGATATATAGAAGAAATGCACACCAGGAGGCCTGTGTAACTGGGACAGGAATTAAGGAGTTGGAGACTGAGTAACACATGAGGAAATGAGGTCAAGGAGATTAAGGGAATTCAGAACGTACAGGGCCTTGTTGGTCAAAGTAAGGACTTTGGCTTTTACTAAGTGTGAGATCGGAAGATGTTGGAGGATTTGAGAACGGAAGCGTCCTGATCTGATTTGTCATGAGAGGATCCCTGGGGCTGCCGTGTGGGGAATACCAGTGAGAATGCTACGACTGTAACCTAGGCAAGAGATAGCGGCTCCCAAAGACACGGGAAGCAGCAGCTCTGGGGTTGGAAGATAAAATATGGGGTCTGACAGTTACTTTGGAGAAGCCTACTAGCCATTCGAGTGGAACTGTGGAATAGGCAACTAGATGTAAATAATAGGTCCGGAGTCTCGGGGAAAATCAGAGCTGGGAGCTGGCACTTAGAACTCAACAAATAGTGCCCATTATTGGCAGTGATACGGAACCTCAACTGTACTACCACTTACTAGCAGCGAACTCTTGAGTTAACCATTTCTAGGCTCTGGGTCTGTTTCCCTGTCAATGAAACGGCGAAAACACTCCCACTTAACGGGACCTTGAGAACGAAATGAAGCGTCAAAGGCTGACCGTGAGCAAAGTGAGAGCCCTGAGCCAAAACTGCAAGAGTCCCACCGGGAGGGAAGTCACTGCTGCGGAATCAGCGACAGGTTTCCGAATCTATAGCACACGCTACAGGGTCCCAGAGGTAGCAAAGAAAAATAAGCGCCAGGTCCCGCAAGGCGGCGCCCAAATCTCGCGAGATTTGTTAGCAGGACCAAGTTCCACCCCCTCCTCCCCGCCCCCATCTCGCGATACCTAGGAGCCTAAACCTCTTTCGACCTACGGTTAGGGCTTGCGAGGAAGATGGAGTATCCCGCACCGGGCACGGTGGAGGCCGCAGGCAGCGGAGAGGCCGGGCCTTACAACAGCTCCGAGGAGCTAGAGCGCCCGGAGCCGGATTGGGTGCATTTCGACAGCGAGAGGGCGCGCCGCCTGTGGGAAGCAGCGTCCGTTGTCCAGCCAGTGGGGAGGGAGGAAGGTGAGTCGGAGGCTTCGGAGGCAGGAAGCCCCTCACCCGCCCACGCGGCTCGCGGGGAGCGGCGGAAGCGCCGGCCGCACCGTGAGCCGGCCTCCGGCTGTACGGTCACACCCCCTGGCCCGCCTCCTTCCGTGCTGCGCCCCGGGACTCCCAGACTTGTGCTCCCCATCCGGGCGCTGGCACCCCAAGAATCGGGCCCCCAGCGCGCTGAGGATGAAGGACCGCTCACGCTCAGGCCCTGGATTTTTCCCCTCCTCCGTCATCATTCATCACAGCGCAGTTTTTCCCAAACTCGAGGACTGTCATCCCTATACTCGACCTCTCGGAGACCCACAGTCTTTGCTGTGGCACTCCCCGTAAGCCGAGCTGAGTGTTCCTCATCACTCCTTGACTCCTCATCGTCCCAATCTCCAGATTTCCCCCGAGGGTCTCTTGCCTCCCTCCTCTCAAGCCCCACACTTCGAGGCCTCTGGAAGGTCTTCTTACCCCTGAGTTCCTCCTGTTCTTGATGACTGAACCCTTGCTTACTCGTTTCTAGCTCTCTGGCCTCTACTTGCTGGGTCCCTTATTCTAAGGTGGCAACCAGGAGCCCAAGAAACTGGTCTGGGTGTGCTTTGGCTCCAGCTTCTTTGTGTCCTACACTTGACCCAAAGTTGCTGAGAACAGCGTAAGCAAAGCCACGGCAGGGGTCACTTCTGGGCGGAAGAGTCCGAACTTGCTCTGCACGTGACCTGAGACTGGGTAACATGGGAGATAGAAAGAGAAGGATGGAAAAGAGCCGTCCTGACCTGCCTGTGTGACCCCCTTCACCGTCCTTTGTAGAGCCGGCTGCTTAATGCTAACCCAAATGTACAAGAACTTTATCTGGGCTTCTCCGCTAACCCTGTCAGGTATCTGCAGGGAAATCAGATTTCTCCAGTGATTTGATTGCTTGCTCAGCAGACTGTCTTGGAAAGTTTATGCTGTTTGTGAACTAACTGCCCTGGATAAAATTGAATTTTTGACCATATCTAAGGAAGATATGTTTAAATTAGGAGTGGTACACAGACCTATACCTTGGTATATACTTCTTCAATTTAAAAACAAGTCTAGCCTGTCTCCTAAGTTAATGTATTTTATATATGT
>NW_016107793.1:944494-946480 GCF_001604975.1 Cebus imitator
ATTCTCCTGCCTCAGCCTCCCAAGTAGCTGGGATTACAGGCGCCCACCACCACATCCGGCTAATTTTTGTATTTTTAGTAGAGATGGGGTTTCACCGTGTTGCCCAGGCTGGTCTCAAACTCCTGAGCTCAGGCAGTCCGCCTGCCTCGGCCTCCCAAAGTGCTGGGATTACAGGCATGAGCGACTGCGCCCAGCTCTACTTTCAAACTTGTTTGGTAGTTTCCTCCCCCAACCCCAATTTTCCTTTCATTAATTTGACGAACATTCACTGATGCCTGCTCTGGACCCAGAACTGCCTGGGCTTCAGAGCTACAGTGTGTCAGGGGAAGATACTGCCCTTGCCCTGGGGAGGCTTGCAATCTAGTCCAGGAAGCAGACACCAAAAGAGTTCCAGTGTAATGTTAAGGGATGCAGTGATGAGGAATGTGTTAAGAGTTGGAGGTGCACAAAAAGAAAGTGACGTTTGCCCTGGATCTTGAAGCAGAAAACACAGAGACTGTGCTTTGAAAAGTGAACTATCTGCTTATGTGTATTTGAGTGTACAGTGACACTGTTACGACCCAGTTCATTTCCCTGTTCGCCTCACTTCTTCCACATTTATATGAAATCTAAGTAGACACCTGCAACACTAAGTTCTGCTTACCCTTTTTCTTCTCCTAGCCCCTTCATTGAGTTATAATTTATATACCATACAAGTCACCCATTATATCTCCAATGATTGTTGGCAAATGTACAGAGTTGTATAGCCATTACCACAATCCAGTTTTAGAACATTTCCATCACCCCAGTTAGTTCCTTTGAGCTCATTTATATTAAATCCCCACTCCCACCTCCTGCCCTAGGCAACCAGTGATCTGTTTTCTGTCCAGGGTAATCTTTGGAGTTTGGCTTCTCTCAGCATGTTTTTGAAGTTCAGCCAAGTCATGGTGTGTATTAGTACTCCATTACTTTTTATTGATAAATAGAATTCCATTGTATGACTATAACACATTCTATTAATCCATTCATTAGTTCTAGACATTTGGATTGTTTCCAGTTTGGAGTTTTTGTGAATAATGCTGGTGAGAACATGCACAAGTTTTTGTGTAAACATACGTTTCATTTCTTGAGTATATATCCCTAAGAATGGAATTGCTGGCTGAGCGCAGTGGCTCGTGCCTATAATCCTAGCACTTTGCAAGGCCGAGGTGGGCAGATCACCTGAGGTCAGGAGTTTGAGACCAGCCTGGCCAACATGGTGAAACTCCATCTCTTAAAAAAAAAAAAAAAAATGGAATTGCTGGGTCATATCATAACTCTAATGTATCTTTTTAATTTTTATTTTTTATATTTTTTATTTTTATCAAGATGATCTTGTTGCAGTAACTCTAATGAACTGCCAAACTGCTTTTCAAAATGGTTTCACCTTTTATATTTCTGCCATCAGTGTATGAGGGTTTCAATTTTTCTATAACCTTGACAACACTTGTTGTGTTTTTTGATTATAGTCATTCTAGTGGGTATGTGGTGATACCTCATTGTGGTTTCCTACAGACTGAGGATACTGAGTACTTTTCATGGGCTTACCACCCATTTGTAGATCTTTGGTGAAATAATCTAGTCACATCATTTGCCTATTTTGTAATTGGGCTGTTTGTCTTCTACTGAGTTGTAAGAGTTGTCTATGTATTCTAGGTACAAGTCTTTTATTATAGATACGACTTCCAAATATTTCCCCCCAACTGTGATTTGTCTTTTCATTTTCTAAACAGTGTCTTTTGAAGCACAAAAGTTTTAAGTTTTGATGAAATTAAATTTATCAAGTTTTTTCTCCTGTGTACTGTGCTTTTAGTGTCATGTCTAAGAACTCTTTTTTTTTTTTTTTTTTTTTTTTTTTTTTTTTTTTTTTTTTTTTTTTTTTTTTTTTTTTGAGACGGAGTTTTGCTCTTGTTGCCCAGGCTGGCCTGCAATGGCGTGGTTTCGGCTCACTGCAACCTCCACCACCCG
>NW_016107793.1:951215-952677 GCF_001604975.1 Cebus imitator
CCTCATGATCCACCCACCTTGGCCTCACAGAGTGCTGGGATTACAGGCATGAGCCGCTTCACCTGGTCTCTTTACCTAAGTGTACTCAGATTTTTTTGTTTCTCCTTATGTCTTTTGTTTGTTTGTTTGTTTGTTTTTTGAGACAGGGTCTTGCCAGACGGGAGTGCAGTGATGCTCACTGCAGCCTCTGCTTCCCAGGTTTGAGTGATTCTTCTGCCTAAACCTTCAGATTAGCTGGAATTACAGGCATGTGCCACCATGCCTGGCTAATTTTTTTCTATTTTTAGTAGAGATGAAGTTTCGCTGTGTTGGCCAGGCTGGTCTCCTGACCTTAAATCATCCGTCCACCTCTGATTCCCCAAGTACTGGAATTACAGGCATGAGGCCCCTGATTATTTTCTTGGTTAGTCTAGCTAAGAATTTGTCAGTTTTCTTGATCCTTTCTAGTTTCTAAGGTGAGATCTTAAGTTGCTGATTTGAGACCATTCTTTTTTTTTTCTTTTTTTTTGAAACCATTCTTTTCTGATATAGATGTTTAAAATTATAAATTTCTCTTAAGCACTTGTGACATTATAAGATATATATATATTCCTCCACAGTTCCTGGCTCACAGCTTCTATAACCCTTGTAATTTCCTCAGTGACTAGAGTGGTTAAGACTGTCTTCTGTTAAAATATTTGACCTTTGTCCTTGGTTCCTGAAACACCTCTGCAACTGCTCCAGAGCAAGAACGGTGAAAGACCGGCTTTTGTTATTTATAACAAGCTCCTTTCAACCACACCTGGGTACATGTTAATAGGCTGATTTTTGGAAAGTCTCTAGATTACCGCATTCTGGTTGGCTGGTTGCCATGGGAACCAACCTTGTGCTCAGAGGATTGGAAGTTACAGCCCCCCCCATGGGGGAGAAAGAAGTTGAAGGTCGAGTTGATCACGGACACCCAATGATTCAATCAACCATCCCTACATAATAAAGTAGGAAAAAAAAAGTTATTACCAGTGAAACTCTAGATTACCACATTCTAGTTGGCTGGTTGCCGTGGGAACCAACCATGTGCTCAAAGGGTTGGAAGTCACAGCTCCTTCCCTGATGGGGGAGAAAGAAGCTGAAGGTCGAGTTGATATGGATAGCTGATGATTTAATCAACCATCCCTACGTAATGAAGCCTTCATAAAAACCCAAAGGACTGAGTCTGGGGGCTTTCAGGAAGGTGAACAAGAACACATTCAGGTGCTGGAAGTGTGGCACACACCAATTTCATGGGATGGAAGCTCCTGCACAGGAAACCCTTACAGACCTGGCCCTATATATCTCTTTATCTATTTGTATCTTTTAACATATCCATGAGGTTGGCCTGACACAGTGGCTCCTGCCTGTAATTCCAAAACCTTTGGAGGTTGAGGTGGGAGTGTTAGTGGCTGTGAATCTCAATTTCTGCCTCCTCAGAAGAAAGAATTCGACC
>NW_016107793.1:953908-960819 GCF_001604975.1 Cebus imitator
CTATTGCATTCCCTTTTTTTTTTTTTTTTTTTTGAGATGGAGTCTCGCCCTGTCGCCCAGGCTGGAGTGCAGTAGCGCCTTCTCGGCTCACTGCAACCTCTGCCTCCCCGGTTCTTGCAATCTCTTGCCTCAGCCTCCAGAGGAGCTGGGACTACAGGCACACACCGCCATGCCCGGCTAATTTTTGTATTTTAGCAGAGACGGGGTTTCACCGTGTGGCCCAGGCTGGTCTCGAACTCCTGAGCTCAGGCAATCAGCCCACCTTGGCCTCCCAAAGGGCTGGGATTACAGGCATGAGCCACCGCGCCCGGCCAATTTTGTATTTTTAGTAGAGACGGAGTTTCTCCATGTTGCTCAGGCTGGTCTCAAATTCCTGAGCTCAGGTGTTCCACCCGCCTCAGCCTCCCAAAGTGCCGGGATTATAGGTGTGAGCCACCGCACCTGGCCTCAGGTGTTTCTGTCTATGAGGAGACTGCCTTTCCCTGACGTCTCCTGTGACTAATCATTATTTTAGAGAGACAGTTTAGTAACTACCTGACTGTCACCTGATGGTTGCCTGATATTCGTGGTTTTAGGGGGCCCTTTCCTGCTCTGATCATGTCTGCCTAGCTACCTACTGTAACAGGAGGATCACTTAAACTCAGGAGTTAGAGACAAGCTGGGCAACATAGAGAGACGCCATCTCTACAAAAAAAAAGTTAAAAAGCTGGATGTGGAGATAACGTGCCTGTTGTCCCAGCTAGTCAGGAAGCTGAGGCAAGAGGATCACTAGAGCCCAGGAGGTCAGTGAGCTGTGACCACCCTACTGCACTCCAACCTGGAAAACATAGTGAGATCCTGTCCCAAAATATATTAAATATATGTATAGTTTAGATTAATGTCGGTAGGTATTTTCTTGAGTTCTGTAAGCTGCTCTAGCAAATTAGATGAAAACATGGAACCTGCAATTGGCATCAGAAGTAGGGCTCAGTCTTGTAGGAATAAGCCCTCAACCTGTAGGATCTGAAGCTATTTTCAGGTAGATAGTGTCAAAATTGATTTGAGTTAGAGGACACCTGACTGGTGTCTGCTGCAGAATTGGGTGCCTGGTTTCTGGGAGGAAAAAACCCACACGTATGGTCACAGAAGCCTTCTGTGTTGTAAAAGTAAAGTAGGATAAACTGAGTTTTTTTTCTCCAGAGCACTTAAGTTGTAATTCACAAATTTTTTAATGCTTTATTTTCATTTAAGTCAGTTCAAAATAATTTCAAATTTCCCTTGTAATTTTTTCTTTGATCCATGTTACTCAATTTCCAAATACTTGAGAATTTCTCAGATTTTTTCCTATTGTTGACTTATGATTAAATTCATTGGATTCGAAGAATATACTTATTAGTTAGTCCTTTTAAATGGAGTGAAACTGGACTGGGCGCAGTGGCTCATGATGGTAATCCAAGCACTAGGAGACCAAGGCTGGCGGATCATTTGAGGTCAGGAGTTCAAGACCAGCCTGGCCAACATTGTGGAACCCCATCTCTACTAAAATACAAAAATTAGCCGGGCATGGTGGCAGGCACCTGTAATGACAGCTACTTTCGAGGCTGAGGCAGGAGAATCGCTTGAACCTGGGAGGCACAGGTTGCAATGAGCCAAGATTGCGCCACTGCACTTCAGCCTGGACAACAGAGTAAGCCTCCCTCTCAAAAAGAAAAATAGGGCCGGCATGGTGGCGCACACCCGTAATCCCAGCACTTTGGGAGGCCGAGGTGGGTGGATCATGGGGTCAGGAGTTTGAGACCAGCCTGGCCAATATGGGGAAACCCCATCTCTACTAAAAATACAAAAATTAGCCAGGCATGGTGGCGTGTGCCTGTAGTTCCAGCTACTCAGGAGGCTGAGGCAAAAGAATCACTTGAACCCGGGAGGCAGAGGTTGCAGTTAGCCAAGATTGCACCACGGCACTGTAGCCTAGGTGACAGAGCAAGACTCCATCTCAAAAAAAAAAAAAAAACAAAACTCCAAAAGAAAGTTTGATAATGAGGCATGTCTAACCTCTTGTCCTTTCATGGCCAGGAACACAGTTTTTCAGGTTTCTTTGGAGTTGCCTTGGTCAAGAGGGGTTCTGTTCAGTTGGTTGGGGAGCTTAGGATTTTTTTTAGTTTACATATTGAAATTTCCAATTATTATTACTAGTTTGTCTGTTTTTAAAATTGTCAATTTTTTCTTGATGCATTTTGAGGCTCTGTTGTCAGGTCCATATATACGTATAATTTTTATATTTTCTTGATGTATTGACCCTTTCTCATTATGTCAAGGCCTTTTTTGCCTCTAATATTTTTTATACTAAAGTCTTTTGTCAGGTAGTGACAGAACCATTCTAACTTTTATGATTATTTTTGCATAACATTTTTTTTCTATTCTTTTATCTCAACCTCTTTGTATCTTTGAACCTAAGGTATATCTTTCATAGATAGCATATAGTGGGAGCTTGCTTTTTTATCCAGTCTGATAGTCTCTGCCTTTTGAGTGTACTGTTTATTCATATTTTATTGATTGATATGAAAATTTCATTTTCCATTTTGCTTTATTTCCTTTCTGTTTTATGCTTCTCTTCCTCCATTACTGTCTTTTTTTGTGTGTTAAGTATTTTTAGTGTACCATTTTAATTCCTCTTGATTTTTTTTAAGTTTCTTGGTGGTACTCTAGGGTTTACAATATGCATCTTAACTCATCATAGTCTACTTCAAATTAATACTAACTTAATTCTGGTAAAATATAAAAATATTTAATACAGCTCTATTCCTCCTTCTTTGTCCTATTTTTGTCATGTGTATTACATCTATGTATGTTATAAACCTAATGACTCAGTGTCATAATTACTGCTTTATATAGTATTATGTCCTCTAAAGAAGTTAAGAGAATAAATGAGAAAAAAATATATTTATAGAGTATTTCATATCAACCCACATATTTACCATTTCTGGTGTTCTTTATTTCTTCTTCTGGATTGAAATTACCATCTGGTGTCACTTCCTTTCAGCCTGAAGGGCTTCTTTTAGTATTTCTTACAAAACAGACCAGTTAGCCATGAATTTTCTTAATCTTTTTCTGAAAATGTATATGTTTTGCCTTCATTCTTGAATGACAGTTGTGTTGTATTATTTTATTCTTGAATAACAGCTATATTGACATAAATTTCACATTCCATAAAATTCACCTGTTTAAAATGTACAATTCTGTGTTTTTTAGTATATTCACAAAGTTGTCCAACCATCACCACTGTCTAATTTTAGAACATTTTCATCACCCAGTAAAGAAATCCTGTGCCCAGGAGCAATCATCCCTAGCAATGACTTCTCTCCTCCTCTATAGATTGATGCCCGTTCTGGACATTTTGTGACTGGCTTCTTTCACTGAGTGTAATGTTCGAAGGATCATTTGGCTGGATATAGAATTCTTAGTTGATTTTTTTTTTTTTTTTTTTTTTTTTTTTTTTTTTTTTGAGACGGAGTTTTTGCTCTTGTTACCCAGGCTGGAGTGCAATGGTGCAATCTTGGCTCACCACAACCTCCATCTCCTGGGTTCAGGCAGCTCTCCTGCCTCAGCCTCCTGAGTAGCTGGGATTACAGGCACGTGCCACCATGCCCAGCTGATTTTTTGTATTTTTAGTAGAGACGGGGTTTTACCATGTTGACCAGGATGGTCTCGATCTCTTCATCTCGTGATCCACCCGCCTCGGCCTCCCAAAGTGCTGGGATTACAGGCTTGAGCCACCGCACCCGGCCCTTAGTTGACATTTTTATTCTTTTTCAACACTTTGAATATGTCATTCCACTGCCAAATAAGAAGTTGTCATTAATTGAATTATTCCACTGTACCTGATGAGTCATTTTTCTGTCTCAGTGCTTTCAGAATTTTCTGTCTTTGCCTCTCAACAGTTTGACTGTGATGTCTCTACATGCAGCTCTCTTCATATTTTTCCTACTTTAGGTTCCTTGATATTTTAGAATGTGTAGCTTAATGTATTTCATCAAATATGGGAGGTTTTCGGACATTTTCTTCAAATATTTTTTCTTTTTTTTTTTTTTGAAATGGAGTCTCGCTCTGTTGCCCAGGCTGGAGTGCAGTGGCGCTATTTAGGCTTACTGCACCCTCTGCCTCCTGGGTTCAAGCAGTTCTCCTGCCTCAGCCTCCCAAGCAACTGAGACTACAGGTACATGCCACCATGCCCAGCTATTTTTTTGTATTTTTAGTAGAGACAGGGCTTCACCATATTGGCAAGGCTGGTCTCTAACTCCCGACCTTGTGATCTACCCAACTCAGCTTCCAAAGTGCTGAGATTACAGGCATGAGCCACTGCGTCCAACTCAAATATTTTTTTCTATTCTTTCCCTCTCTTCTCTCTTCTTCTGAGGTTCTCCTTATACATATGTTGGCATGCTTAAAGTTTTTCCATAATCTCTGAAGCTTGTTCGTTATTCTTCAATGTTATTTCTCTTTGTTCTTCAGATCAGCTGTATCTTTAAGTTCACTGATTCCTCTGTAATTTCGAACTTGCTATTGAGCTCCTCTAGCAAATTTATTTTACTTTATTTTATTGAGATGGAGTCTCACTCTGTCGCCCAGGATGGAGTGCAGTGGTGGCAATCTCGGCTCTCTGAAACCTCCGCCTCCTGGGTTCAAGTGATTCTCCTGCTTCAGTCTCCTGAGTAGGCGTGTGCCACCACCCCCAGCTAGTTTTTTGTATTTTAGTAGAGACATGGTTTCACCATGTTGATCAGCCTGATCTCAAACTCCTGAGCTCGTGATCTGCCTGCCTTCGCCTCCCAAAGTGCTGGGCTTACAGACGTGAGCCACCGCGCCTGGCCTTATTTTATTTATTGTAACTTCAACTCCAGAATTTCCATTTGTTTCTGTTTATTAGCAGCACATCATCAGTACCCTTACATTTACTTTATTGCTTTCTTTCTTTATGCCTCCCGAGCGGCTGGGATTACAGACATGCACCACCATGCCCAGCTAATTTTTGTGTTTTTTAGTAGAGACGGGGTTTTACCATGTTGGCCAGGCTGGTCTCAAACTCCTGACCTCAGGTGACCCACCCGCCTTGGCCTCCCAAAGTGCTGGGATTATAGGAGGGAGCCACGACGCCCAGCCTCTTTATGTCCTTTTCATTGGATAAAAATTTGAGCTTCTTTAGACCATCAGCAGTATGGATTTGGCTAGGCATCGTCGCCCACGCCTGTAGTCCCAGGTGCTTGAGAGGCTGATGCAGAAGGATCACTTGAGGCCAGGATCAGCCTAGGCAACATAATAAGAGTCTGACTCTAAAAAATTAAATTTAAAACAAAAACAGGCCGGGCACAGTGGCTCATGCCTGTAATCCCAGCACTTTGGGAGGCCGAGGCAGGTGGATCACAAGGTCAGGAGATTGAGACCATCCTGACCAACGTGATGAAACCCTGTCTCTACTAAAAATACAAAAATTAGCTGGGCATGGTGGTGCGTGCCTGTAGTCCCAGCTATTTGGGAGGCTGAGGCAGAAGAATTGCTTGAACCGGGACCTGGGAGGCAGAGGTTGCAGTGAGCTGAGATTGTGCCGTTGCACTCCAGCCTGGGGACAGAGCAAGACTCTCTGTCTCAAAAAACAAACAAACAAACAAAACCAGTATGGACTGCTAAGTAGACTTAATAGGACCATCTTGTTCATTCTTGTAGGCCAAACTGCCCATTAAAATACTTCATTGCTAGCCAGGCATGGTGGCTCATGCCTGTAATCCCAGCACTTTGGGAGGACGAGGCTGGAGGATCACAAGGTCAAGAGATCTAGACCATCGTGGCCAACATGGGGAAACCCCGTCTTTACTAAAAAAATACAAAAAAATTAGCTGGACGTGGTGGTGCACGCCTGTGGTCCCAGCTACTCGGGAGGCTGAGGCAAAGAATCGCTTGAACCCAGGAGGTGGATGTTGCAGTGAGCCAAGATTGCGCCACTGCACTCCAGCCTAGTGACAGAGCAAGACTCCGTCTCAAAAAAAAAAAAACAAAAACAAAAAACTACATTGCCTAACCATTCTTACCCATGGTTAGATTATACCCAACCTCCCTTTCCTACAATCGTTTGAGGGGTTTTTTTTGCTATTGAGACAGGGAGTCTTTCTGTGTCACCCAGCAGAAGTGCAGTGGCAAAATTATGGCTCACTGTAGCCTGGAACTGCTAGACTCAGGTGATCCCCCCATGTCAGCTTCCCCAGGAATCAGGACCAGAAGCGTGCGCCACCATACCTAGATAATTTTTAAAGTTTTTTTGTAAAGATGAGGTCTCACTTTGCTACCTAGGTTTGGTTTCAAACTCCTGGCATCAAGCAGTCCTCTAGCCCCAGCCTCCCAGTGTTGGGATTACAGGCATGGGCCACTGACCCAGCCCTAGGATCTTTTATTTTCTGCTTTCTAACTATAGCTGTACCTAAAAACTCTCTACCTCCTAATAAGCTGGGTAGTAAATAGGTTTCATCTTTCTAAGGACCATCTTCAGTCAGTTGATGAATTTATATAGTAGAACTCAATTGTAGATTCTAAAGTCTGCCTCAGGAATAGCAAGTCATTTTTGAGACAGGGTCTCACTCCACACCAAGGCTGGAGTGCAGCAGTGCAATCCTAGCTCACTGCAGCCTCCACCTCCCAAACTCAGGTGATCCTCCCACCTCAGCCATCTGAGTAGCTAAGATAACAAGGGTGCGCCACCACACCCAGCTAATTTTTTGTAGTTTTTTATAGAGATGGGGTTTCACCATGTTGCCCAGGCTGGTCTTGAACTCCTGGGTTCCAACGATCCTCCCACCTCAGCCTCCTGAATAGCTGGGACTACAGGTGCATGCATGCTACCACACCTGGCTTAAATTTACTTAATTTCCTTTTTTTTTTTTTTTTTT
>NW_016107793.1:960874-966107 GCF_001604975.1 Cebus imitator
TTTTAATTTTGAGACAGGGTCCTGCTCTGTCACCCAAAATGGAGGCTGGAGTGCAGTGGTGTGATCACAGCTCATTTAACTGCAGCCTTGACCTCCTGGGCTCAAGTTCAAATGATCCTCCCACCTCAGCCTACCAAGTAGCTGGGACTACAGGTGTGCACTGAGCTAATCTTTATTTTTTGTAAAGACAGGATCCCACTATGCTGCCCAGGCTAGTTCTTGAACTCCTGGGCTCAAGTGATCCTCCCATCTCAGCCTCCCAAAGTGCTGGAATTATAGGCATGAACCATCACACCCAGCCCTTAAATGTGTTGTTTATTAATTATCTTGCTGTCCCACAGAAGCTCTCTGTGTCCCTACTTCATCAACCCTGTGAAAAGCAGCCCTGTGCTTCATACTCTAGATTGCATCTCTCAACCTCTGCCCCATACATCTTCTACTTGGCTGTCATGTGGATATAAATTAAATCCTGCGAATACTTAACATCTTATAAGATGTAGAATGCAGAAATGTCGTAAAGACCATATTTCTGTGCCTTTTGGCTATTGTTGCTGTTAAGAAAGGTCATGGAACTGTGAGATCTTCCTACATCAGTTTTCCTGCATCCATTGTCCAGCTTCATAGGTTGAGAGAGAAGTTGTTACAGTCAAAGCATCTTGCTTCCAGCAAAGCTGTGAAGGAAGCCTCAGAGACTGTATGTCACCTATTGGAACGTATATGCATTATTCCTGAAGATGTTTCTGGATGCCCAACCTAGTACCATATTTTCAGCCTCTCCAATGATTTTCTTTTCTTTTCTTTTCTTTTTTTGAGATGGAATCTCACTCTGTCGCCCAGGCTGAAATGTAGTGGCACGATCTTGGCTCACTGCAACCTCTGCCGCCTGAGTTCAAGTGATCCTCATGCCTCAGCCTCCCAAGTAGCTGGGATTACAGGCGCACACCACCATGCCTGCCTAATTTTTGTATTTTTGGTAGAGACAGGGTTTAGCCATGTTGGTGAGGCTGGTCTTGAACTCCTGGCCTCAAGCAATCTACCTGCCATGGTCTCCCCAAGTATTAGGATTACAGACTGAGCCACCAAACCCTGCATCTCTAGTGAATGAATGAAAAGCACCTCATTTCCCATATCAAATCTTTTGCATCCTGGAAAGATAGTTGGTAGTTAGATTAAAGGTGTATGCAGATATCATGGCAAAAAGGATGTGTAGTCATGCTGCCATCTCAGAATTTTGATCTTTTTTTATTTTTATTTTTTGAGACGGAGTTTCACTCTTGTTACCCAGGCTGGAGTACAATGGCGCGATCCTGGTCACTGCAACCTCTGCCTACTGGGTTCAAGTGATTCTGCTGTCTCAGCTCCTGAGTAACTGGGATTACAGGCACCTGCCACCACACTCAGCTAATTGAGGGTTTTTTTTTGTTTGTTTGTTTGTTTTGAGACAGTCTTGCTGTGTCTCCCAGCCTGGAGTGCAATGGCACAATCTCGGCTCACTGCAGCCTCCACCTCCTGGGTTCAAGTGATTCTTCTGCCTCAGCCTCCCAACTAGCTGGGACTACAGCCACCTGCTACTACGCCCAGCTATTTTTTTGTATTTTTAGTAGAGACAGGGTTTCACTATGTTGGACAGGCTGGTCTTGAACTCCTGACCTCGTGATCTGCCCACCTAGGCCTCCCAAAGTGCTCATATTACAGGTGTGAGCCACCACCCCTGGTCTAATTGACAATTTTACCTAAGGTTTTTTTTTTCCCTTCTGTGGGCCTTAGCTTTCTCCAGCCTTATAAACCTCTTGGGTTTTGTGGTTCAGGAATTTGGGAAGGGCTTGATTAGATCATTCTGATTCAGGATCTCTTACGCAGTTGCAGTCAGATGGTGGCTCAAGTTGAAACAGCAGGGGAATGGAGCTTCTGGGGGCTAGAGCTGAAACGACAGCAGGGTGGAGCTTCTGGGGTCTGGCCAGACATCTCTCTCTTTTCATGTGGTGTCAGGAACTCTCCCTGTTGTCTTGATGCATGAAATAGTCTGGGCTTCCTCACAGCTTGGTGGCCTCAAAGCAGACTGCTTACATGGTGGCCAAAGAGTTTAAAAGCCAATATTCCCGATTTGGTTCCTTTTTATAATTTATATCTTAGTGTGTTTATGTTCCTTAGTGATCAGATCAGCTAGCGATTGAACAGGATCTTGTTCCTAAACACCTATAAGGTCTTGGTCTTGTACTGTTGGATCTGTGTGTTGGTAGGGAAGCATATTCAAAATTCAAGTCATTTTGAGATCTACCCTGGCTTTTACTTCCCACGAGGTCCTTTTGCATCTCTTACATGTGTGTATGCAGCCTCAGGGTGGGCCATGAGTATGTGGCTAACTTGGGCCCTCTCAGGTCTACATTGTCACACGGTGTCAGCCAGGAACACACCTCCAGCCAGTCGAGCCTTTGGCTCTTCCTGCTTACTGCCTTGGAGATCATCAATTATCAGCAATATTGCTGCATACAAAGGAAATCAAGTGATTTCCTTCCTTCTGTGTGGAAGCTATTTGTTTTCATGGCCAACACCTTGTTGCCAGAGTTTTTACACCAACTGTGTGTGGGAGGGGATGAGAGCAGCCTCACCTGAGCCTGGAAAGTTGAGGCTACAGTGAGCTGACATTATGTCACTGCATTCCACTGTGGGCACTGCAGCCTGGGCAACCCTACTTTTTTTTTTTTTTTCCACCTGTCTGAAAAAAAGAAAGCCGCTGATTCTACTGTTTTTTCCATGGAGGGGAAAAAAACCTGAAGTCCAGCAGTTTTACAAGCATAAAAGTTGCTCAGATTGTTAAGTCCCATTGGTTAACTTCCAGAGTGCTGAAGTGGCTGGTTTTGTCAGTTTTGTCCTGTTTTACTGTTGCTTTTGCAGGAGAGGATCTCCTCACTCTTCCTTGGCCAGAAGTTCCACCCTGTACTCACCTTGTTTTATATTCAACTTCACTTCCTCTACCTGACTTAAAAATTGGGAAGGTCCCAAGGCTCAGTCTCTGAACCTCTTTCCTTCTTCATCTACACTAGGCGTTCTCTTCCAGCCCCACAGCGTTAAATATGACTGATATACCAGTGATTCCCCATTTATATTTCCAGGTCTTACCTCCCCCTTGAGCTTCAAATGACTGACAGATCTGAATCTCCAACTCATCTCCATCTATATGTATCTGATAGACCACTCACACTCATATAACGAAACATCTTTAATTTTTCCTCCAAGGCTATCTTCCCGCAATTCTAGTCTATTCACTTGTTCAAGTTCAAAACCTAGGAGTTATCTTTGACTTCTTTCCTTCCTTCACTCCCACCCCCACATCCAGTCTAAAAAATCAGATGTCAAATCTACTGCTGGAACATAATTCCAAATTCATTAATTTTTCTCTGTCTCCACTGACAACCTGCCTAGTCCAAGCTTCCATCGTCTATTCTCTGAAGACTACAACAGCCTCCTTTGTTCTTTCTGCTTCCATTCTTGTCCCCATATAGTCTGTTGACACAACTGTCAGAGTAATCTTTTCAAGGGCAAACAAGATCTTGTCACCTCCCATTACACCAACAATAAAATCCGTAGTTCATACTGTGGCTTATGGAGCCTTGTATTCATTCAATGTGATCTACTAGGCCTCAAGCTGTCTCTCCAACTTAATTTCCTACCATTCTTCTCTCATTCTTCATATTCCAGGTATACTGGCCTTCTCTCTATTCCTTGAACATGGGATATGCCAAATTCATTCCTGCCTCAGAGACTTAATACTATTTCAGGCTGGAAAACGCCTTTCCTGTAAGCCTTCTTGTGACTGACACTTCTCCATGATGATCTTTTTTTTTTATTTTTTTTAATTTTCAGAGTCAAGGTCTTTCTCTGTTGCCTAGGCTGGAGTGCAATAGCACAATCACAGCTTACTGCAGCTTCAAATTTCTAGCTTCAAGGGATTCTCCCACCTCAGCCTCCTGAGTAGTTAGGACTACAAGCATGCACCACTATGCCCAACTATATTTTTTTAAATCTTTGTAGAAATATGGGTTTCCCTGTGTGTCCCAGGCTAGTCTCAAACTTGTGGGATAAAGCAATCCTCTTGCCTCAGCCTCTCAAGTTGTTGGGATTATAGGTGTGAGCCACCACAACCAGCCCTGTGATGGGCTTTACTAACTCTCCTGCCCCATCCTTCTCTATCACGTACTTTGCTTGTTTTCATAGCATTTCTAATTCTCTGTGATTATCTTCTTATTTTTTTCTTTATACCCCATCTTGTTTGTTGGTATGGCACCCAGCACTAAGTGCAGTGTTGCCACAAAGCAGGTACTATAAATATATGTTTGTGGACTATGTGAGTGTACTCTCTGAGGCCAAAGAGTGCGTTCCAGCAGAGAGATATATTTATTTAGCAGGTACTTACCTGCCCCTGCTGTGGGTACAGTAATATACTAGATAATGGGGATACAAAGTCACAAATGACATAGTCCTTGCCCTGTTTAGTCTTTGGGAGTCTGATTCTGAATATACTTGAAACCCCATCTCTTGAAAAGAACAAAATCCACAATCTCCACGTGAGGAAGTGATGATCGAACTCTGATACCTGAGTATTACCTTCCCCATGTGGGTTTCTCATTCTGAGAAGCCTCGGACCCTCTTTTCTTTGGGAGGTGGGGGGAGACAGAGTTTTACTCTTGTTGCCCAGGCTGGAGTGCAGTGGCACAATCTCAGCTCATTTCAACCTCCACTGCCTCCCAAATTCAAGTGATTCTCCTGCCTCAGCCTTCCGAGTAGCTGCAATTACAGGCATGCACCACCATACCTGGCTAATTTTGTATTTTCAGTAGAGATGGGGTTTTACCATGTTGGCCAGGCCGGTCTCGAACTCTTGACCTCAGGTGATCCACCCACCTCAGCCTCCCAGAGTGCTGGGATTACAGGTATAAGCAACTGCGTTCGGTTGCCTCTGACACTGTTTTAAAAGCTCTAGGCCAACTTCGTTTAGAGTCACTCCTCTTGGTTTTTTTGAGCATAGCTAAGGCAGGCAAAGTCTGTCACAAATGTTTACCATTGTAAGAGAAAAATGCAGAAATAAAAAGAGATCTTTAGGGACAGAAATACAGCCCTTCTGCCTAAAAGGGCTGACATAGGTAAGTTTTAGATTTTGTGGATTAGGGAGAGGCATCTTAAAAGCTCCCCACAAAGAACCTCCTTCCAGGTCATTGACCCTTTTTTTTTTTTT
>NW_016107793.1:966202-972590 GCF_001604975.1 Cebus imitator
GTGAGCCATCATGCCTGGCCTTGATCACTCTTTGGCCGAGACCAGGAGATTAAAATATGGGCTTGCCCTCCTCTCCCTCCCAGTTTTAGACTCTGCCTCTGCCACATATTGCCAGTGGCATGATAGAACTAATGCCTTGGGAGAGATTTTTACCTCTCCTCAAAAAGGTAAGACTTCTCCAGGTCCAATAATTAGCACAGGTTAATACCATGTTTCCTACAGTATGGCACTTATGTAATATGTCATGTGATTTTATTTTATTTATTTATTTTGAGATGGAGTCTAGCTCTGTCACCCAAGTTGGAGTTAGTGGCATGACCTCAGCTCACTGCAGCCTCCACCTCCCAGGTTCAAGCACTTCTCCTGCCCAGTCTCCCAAGTAGCACTGGATTACAGGTGTGCACCACCACGCCTGGCTAATTTTTGTGTTTTTGGTAGAGGTATGTTGGCCAGGATGGTCTCGAACTCCTGACCTCAAGTGATCTGCCCACCTCAGCCTCCCAAAGTGCTGGCATTACAGGCTTGAGCCACCACACCCAGCCCTGTTACATAATTTTAAATGTTTCAAAGTTAATCGAGAACAATGAGAAAGCATTCCCTTTTCGAGCCTGTCAGTCCTCCTGATTCTATCTGGGAATAAGTTTTAGTTGGGTACTACCATGTCTTAAAACCTCTCAGCACAGTTTCTGAGACAATTCCGAAACTTAAGACAGTTTCATTCCCTGGGGAATGCTCCAAGCCTCATTTTTATCATACTTATTTTTATTGGTATCTACTTAAGTTTATGATCTAAAGATTCCTTTTTAAAAGAAGTTCCTAAGTAAAGAAAGTTGGCATACATAAAATTATAAAATAAGTAACAGTGTAGGTGGTGTGAGAACATAGCATGAGTCATGGCGGCAGTAGGAGAGGTTGGCTGAGGTCCGCCAGTGTCCTAGTATGGCATCCCATTATTCATTGCCTGTGTTTGAGGCAGAGTTCAAACACAGTGCTGTTGAGGTAGTGTTTGTCAACTCACTGATTTCTTATTTTCCCCTTTGTAGTGGAGCACATGATCCAGAAGAACGAGTGTCTCTTCACCAACACCCAATGTAAGGTTTGCTGCGCCTTGCTTATTTCTGAGTCCCAGAAGCTGGCACATTACCAGGTATGCCATCATAATTTTAGAACTGCGTTTCTTTTCAGATCCAGTGCCAAGCCCCTCATTCTCCCTGGCTTGCATGGTGAAGTGTAATTGCTTAACCACCCAGATGTTGCCTTCATGCATGTTGGCTTGTGCCTTGAAGATTGACTTAATTTCTCTGAGTCTCATCTCTCCTATCCAAATCAGGATCATTATATGTATATCTTCCCTTGCAGCTTGGCATAGAATAAAATATGAGCTTTGGCTTTAAATAGATCTGAGTTTGAATCAAAACTCTGCTACTCATCTTGGGCGAGAAACTTCATCATTTTTAGACTTAGTTTCCTCATCAAATGGTCATAATTTTCTCATAGATTGTTTGTGAAGATTAAATTTGATAGCTGTAAAGTGCCTTACACAGAGTAGGAACTCAGACTTCCCTCACCTCCTTCTCAAAACTTTTTGTGAGGATGAGTCAGATGAAAATCTAGTAAGTGTTTTTGAGTGCCTTCAGTATGAAGTGGCATTTGGCTATCTTTGATCTTTTTCCTGGGTTCTTGCAGAGCAAAAAACATGCCAACAAAGTGAAGAGATACCTAGCAATCCATGGAATGGAGACATTAAAGGGGGAAACGAAGAAGCTAGACTCAGATCAGGTAATACAGCTGCCATATCAAGCTTGCTTGTTTCCTGATGAAGCCAGCCAGCAGGTTGGTGTGATGAACAAGTCAGACTGTCTCGGCTTCAGATCCCAGCTCTGTTGTGTGACTTGGGCAAATCTGTTACTTCACGAAGTCTCGATTTCTTCCTCTATAAAAATGAGGATGGAAACATCAACTATCTTTCAAGATTTTTCCAAACTAAAATGAGGGCATGTTTATAAAAAGCACCTAATTCAGAGCCTGGCACGTAGTAGGGACTCAGTAATGGAGCTGGTGTTACATGTTACCACCTAGTGGTTTATTGGAGCAAAACAAGAGAAAGTGGAAAGAAGCCAGGCTGCTTGCTTTCTTGAGAGCCAGGGAAAAGACCTAAGTTCAGCACTTGGATATTTTGAATAAATAAGCAGAAGGAACACCTTTCCATATGCCTGCTCTGATTGAGGGGTGATCACATGTGGTTTTTGGCTCAGAAATACGATGAGCATTATGCTGAAGCAACCCCCAGTCCCTCGGGAGTATCATCTCATTATGGGAAGAGAAGTTGAGCAGACTAGGGCTCCAAGCTGGCTCTGTGTCTTGCTGGTTGGGTAACTTTGGCCAAGTCACTTAACCTCTGTGAACTTCACTCATAAAATAGAGATAATTCCTACTTCATAAGGGTATTGTGAAGTAAAGCTTCAATTCCTAATAGATGCTCAATAAATAAGAGTTTACTGTATAAACTGCTACCTCCTTATTATGGTAGCCACAGGTTAGGAAGGGACTTGTTTATCTTGTCTCAAAATTCACTGGACCCCTCCCCCGTTTCCCTTATTATTATTTATTTTATTTATTTATCCCTGGTTTCCCTCCTTTCTATCTATTTCTCTAACTGTCTGTCTATTTATTTTTGAGACAGGATCTGCCTCTGTCACCCAGGCTGGAGTGCAGTGGTGCAATCATGGCTCACTGCAGCTTCAACCTCCCAAGCTCAAGTGAATCCTCCCACTTCAGCCTCCCAGGTAGCTAGGACTACAGGCACACATCACCATATCTGGCTAACTGGAGTGCAGTGGTGCAATCTCAGCTCACTGCAACCTCCGCCTCCTGGATTCAAGCAATTCTTATGCCTCAGCCTCCCAAGTAGGTGGGACTACAGGCGTGCGTCACCACGCCCAGCTGATTTTTGTATTTTTAGTAGAGACAGGGTTTCACCATGTTGGCCAGGCTGGTCTCAAATCCCTGACCTCAAGTGATTTGCCTGTCTCAGCCTCCCAAAGTGCTGGGATTACAAGTGTGAGCCACTGTGCCCAGCCACCTGGCTAATTTTTAAAACATTTTTTTGTAGAGATAGGGTCATGCTTTGTCTTGAGTTCTTGGGCTCAAGCAATCCTCCCACCTCAGCCTCCCAAAGTACGAGGATTATAGGTGTGAGCCACTGCGTCTGGCCCTCTTCTTATAATTTATAATTCAGAAAGGCAAGATCAACTCTGTGACCCTGGGCAAGTCATTTTACATCTTTGCACCTTGGTTCCTTTAACTTCAGGATGGCTGGCTTGGTGGTTCAAATGAAATTGCAGCATCTAGGCTGGGCGCGGTGGCTCACGCCTGTAATCCCAGCACTTTGGGATGCCGAGGCAGGTGGATCACCTGAGGTCGGGAGTTCAAGACCAGCCTGACCAACATGAAGAAATCCCATCTCTATAAAAAAGAAAGAAACAAACAAACAAACAAAAAAACAAATTGCAGCATCTTTCCACCTCCTACCCCCCTACACCACCAACAGAGAATTACCAAGCCCAAAATGTCAGTAGTGCCAAGGTTGACAAATACCTAGTAAATACCCTATTCAGATATCAGGCTTTCTCAGAGAGATGTTAATGCAGTCTTGAAATACATGGTTTTCTAGCCTAATCATAATCAACACGTAGAACCCAATGGGAGGCCAGATGCAGTGGCTCATGCCTGTAAATCTTAGCACTTTAGGTGGCTGAGGTGGATAGATTGCTTGAGCTCAGGAGTTTGAGACCAGCCTGGACAACATGGTGAAGCTCCATCTTTACAAAAATTAGCCGGGTGTGGTGGCATGCACCTGTAATTCAGCTACTTGCAGGGGTGAGGTGGGAGAATTACTTGAGCCTCGAAGGTGAAGATTGCAGTGAGCCGAGATCACACCACTGCACTCTAGCCTGGTTGACAGAGTGAGACCTTGTCTCAAAACAACCCCACAAAACCCAATGGTCCATAGGCCGGGCGCGGTGGCTCGAGCCTGTAATCCCAGCACTTTGGGAGGCCGAGGCGGGTGGATCACGAGGTCAAGAGATCGAGACCATCCTGGTCAACATGGTGAAACCCCGTCTCTACTAAAAAAAAAATACAAAAAATTAGCTGGGCATGGTGGTGCGTGCCTGTAATCCCAGCTACTCAGGAGGCTGAGGCAGGAGAATTGCCTGAACCCAGGAGGCGGAGGTTGCGGTGAGCCGAGATCGCGCCATTGCACTCCAGCCTGGGTAACATGAGTGAAACTCCGTAACAAAAAAAAAAAAAAAAAAAAAACCCAATGGTCCATTTGTTCAGCAAACCCTGAGCATCTGCTGTGTGCCAGACTCCAGCTGGGTGTGAAGGATAGGAAACAAAGATGAGTCAAATAGTCCCTGTCCCAGTGTCACACTTGAATCCACAGAAAAGTCTCCTATGCTAAGACACTGTCAGTTTATGGTGGCAAGTGGTATGACAGAGGTCTATTTAATGTACTCTGGGAGTACAGAAGAGGAGCAGGGTTAATTCTTCCTGGAATACACAGACAAAAGGACTAGATAGTTGTTTACTGAATTTTTTTTTTTTTTTTTTTTTTTTTTGGAGTGAAAGTTCCCCAGAAGAAGAGCTTATATTTAAATTGGGTTTTGAAGGCTAAGCAGACACACTGCTAGGCAGGAAAGGAAGAAAAAGCATTTTAGACAGTAGGAATGGCCCAAGAAAACAAGGAAGCATCAGAGAATAAAGTGGGGGGATGATGAATAGAGCCTGGGATGAAGTAGCTGGAGAAGAATCTAGAAAGTAGGTTGGGGTTAATGTGTGTTAATCCCTATTCTCTTATGGGCAGTGGGAAACCATTGAAGGTTTTCTGGCGGGGCAGTGGTGTAATCAGACCTGTGTTCTTTCCTCCAACCAGAAGAGCAGCAGAAGCAAAGACAAGAACCAGTGCTGCCCCATCTGTAACATGACCTTTTTCTCCCCTGTCGTGGCCCAGTCGCACTACCTGGGGAAGACCCATGCAAAGAACTTAAAGCTGAAGCAGCAATACACTAAGATGGAAGGTACTGGTTTTCCTGAGTAGTGCTATATTCTTCCTGTCCTCAGTCACCATTGCCAGGGGCTCACAGAAATGCTCACTGGGGCCACAGACTTGAAGAGGTTAAGTTGCTTTTGAGAGCCCTTAAAAATCTCCAGGTAGGCCAGGCGCAGTGGCTCACACCTGTAATCCTAGCACTTTGGGAGGCTGAGGTGGGCAGATCACCTGAGGTCAGGAGTTCAAGACCATCCTGACTAACATGGTGAAACCTGGTATCTACTAAAAATACAAAAAATTAGCTGGGCATGGTAGTGCACCTGTAATCCTAGCTACTCAGGAGGCTGAGGCAGGAGGATCTCTTGAACCCAGGAGGCGGGAGTTGCAGTGAGCTGAGATCATGTCATTGCATTCCAGCTTGGGCAACAAGAGTAAAATTTTGTCTCAAAAAGAAAACAAAACAAAAAAAACTCCAAGTAGACCCAGCTTTATTGAAATGCAGCCTCAGAACTGTGCTCACCTAGCCTCCCTTTCTTTGGTTACATGTTTTTCTCTGTAACCTGAGCTTTTGTCCTAATAATTATAACTCAGGATTGCCAGAGTCCTCCAGGCCACACATACCATGAGAGCATCCTATCTCCTACCTCTCCCACTTAGATTTTTCCATCCCAGCATCCACCTGCCCTTATTACTGCATGTTCCAAGTTGAAAGCTAAATTCTCGTCTTTTTCACATGCACAGGTTATGGCCTACTCACTTTAATCCTCAAAAGCTGCCTGTTCTCCTCAAGACAGGGACTTAACTTTCAAAGCTGAATACTTCACTGCTGCTACTACTGCCCAGCAATCTGTAGCTGCCATGAATTCATTCTGTACAGGGACTTCTGAAATAGCCCTCTTTAACTTGTCACCACTACTAGGGCTCAATAACTTTCATCTCATTAACTCTTGACTTTCTGGGGTTTTAACCTCTGCTAACTGCAGTTAATTAGTCAAGAGTGAAAATTCTTTGATATTCATTTCATTGTTTTCTTGGTAATTTTTGCTTCTCTATTTTGGACCAAGAAGTAGACTACACTATTAGTAATACTATTATCCTTTTTTGTGTACTGACAACAGTGTTTTGGAAGGCTTTGAAGGTAGAGTGGAAAAAATATATATATATTTTTTTAATAGAGATGTCTTCTCACTATGTTGCTCAGGGCTGGTCTTGAACTCCTGGCCTTAAGCGATCCTCCCATCTTGGCCTCCCAAAGTGCTGGGATTACAGACATGAGCCACACCTGACCACTCATAATTATACATCTATATCACACCTACATCTAGTTATCAATGG
>NW_016107793.1:974990-983697 GCF_001604975.1 Cebus imitator
AGTAGAGACGGGGTTTCACCATGTTGACCAGGATGGTCTCGATCTCTTGACCTCGTGATCCACCCGCCTCGGCCTCCCAAAGTGCTGGGATTACAGGCGTGAGCCACCGCGCCCGGCAGTTACCCGGCTAATTTTGATATTCTCTAGTAGAGTCAGGGTTTCACTATTTTAGCCAGGCTGGTCTTCAACTCCTGGCCTCAAAACAATGATCTTACCATGTGGGGTGTGTACAGTTGCCTTTTTTTTGTTTTGTTTTGTTTTTTTTGAGACAGAGTCTCCCTGTTTTGCCCAGGCTTGAGTGAAGTGGCATGATCTCAGCTCACTGCAACCTCTGCCCCTGGGTTCAAGCAATTCTGTCTCAGCCTCCTGAGTAGCTGGGATTATAGGTGTACACCACCACGCCTGGCTAGTTTCATATTTTTAGTAGAGATGAGGTTTCACCATGTTGGTCAGGCTGGTCTCAAACTCCTGACCTCAGGTAATCCACCCACCTCGGCCTCCCAAATTGCTGGGATTACATGCATGAGCCACCGTGCCTGGCCTAATCTTTGTATTTTTAGTAGAGATAGGGTTTCATCATGTTGTCCAGGCTGGTCTCTAACTCCTGATCTCAGGTGATTCACCTGCCTCTGCCTCCCAAAGTGCTGACATTACAGGCGTGAGCCACCATGCCTGGCCATACAATTGCCTTCTATAAGTTTTATATTTAATATGACATTTTTATTTCCCTATATTACTAAAAACTTCTTTATAAGCATTTTGGTGACTGCATCATACCACATTTAACATTCCTCTAATGCTTAACATTTAATCTCCCTACTTTTTTGGTGTTACAAATAACACTACAGTGAACATCTCTGTAGAACACTTTATCATATTTCAGGTTATTTTCTGAGAAAGGACTCTATAGCTCTCATTTTTTTGAATGTGCATTAAATAGTTCTTCCAGACTTACTTACCCTTTCACCTCTGATGCCTCTCTTCAGTATCTTAAAGAATGACCTTTTTCTCTTAACAACCATTATACTTCTTTTCTGATGTTAAAAATCCACAGTTCAACCCAAATCTTTCTTCTCCCGTCCTGAAAAAAAAAAAAGAAAAAAACATCTATATTCATTTTAGAAAAGTTGGAAAATGGTAGGCTGGGTTTGGTGGCTCATGCCTGTAATACCAGCACTTTGGGAGGCCAAGAGTGTGGATCACCTGAGGTCAGGAGTTCGTGACCAGCCTGACCAACATGATGAAACCCCATCTCTACTAAAAATACAGAATTAGCCAGGCGTGGTGGTACATGCCTGTAATCCTAGCTACTCGGGAGGCTGAGGCAGGAGAGTCACTTGAACCCGGGAGGCAGAGGTTGCAGGGAGGCAAGGGTTATAGTGAGCTGAGATCACGCCATTGCACTCTAGTCTGGACAACAAGAGTGAAACACCATCTCAAAAAAAAAAAAAGGAAAAGTTGGAAAATATTGAAACACACTCTACTTTCTATGCTTTTGATCTTTTTTTCCATGCAGTCACCTATGTGTTTTTTTGTTGTTGTTCTATAAAATTGAGGACATAGGCTGGGCACGGTGGCTCAATCCCAGCACTTTGGGAGGCCAAGGCGGGTGGATCACTTGAGGCCAGGAGTTCCAGACCAGCCTGGCCAACATGGTGAAACCTGGTCTCTACTAAAAAATATAAAAATTAGCTGGGCGTAGTAGTGCGCACCTATAGGCCTAGGTACTTGGGAGGCTGAAGCAGGAGAATCACTTGAACCCGGGAGGCGGAGGTTGCAGTGAGCCAAGATCGCAGCACTGCACTCCAGCCTGGCGACAGAGTGAGACTCTGTCTCAAACAACAAAAAATTGAGTATATAAGAAGCAGATTGATATGTAACTTGAGTTTTTTTTTGTTGTTTTTGAGATGGAGTCTTGCTCTTTTTGCCCAGGCTCAAGTGTAATGGCACGATCTCAGCTCAGTGCAACCTCTGCTTCCCATGTTCAAGTGATTCCCCTGCCTCAGCTTCCTGAGAAGCTGGGATTACAGGCATTCGCCATCATACCCCACTAATTTTGTATTTTTTTAGTAGACACCAGGTTTTACCATGTTGGCTAGGCTGGTCTCAAACTCCTGACCTCAGATGATCTGCCCTCCTCAATTTTCCAAAGTGCTGCGATTCCAGGCACGAGCCACCACACCTGGCCCGTAATATGCTTTTCTCACACTTAACACCACAAACAGAATATTTTCTCATAAAATATTCTACAACATGTACATTACTTTTTTAATGACTTGCTGAAACAAAATCAACAGGCAGAGAAATTGAGATTTCCTATACTGAAAAACCATTGTGGGAAAGGCCAGCAAATTTCTTCTGGCTTGCCCAAAATCCTAAAAATTTCCCCAGTTGAAGTGGTATGGATATGGAAGAGCATCTGAGCTATCTCATCTGAGAGTCCTGCTGAGTCCCATCCTTCCTCCACCACGGGTGGGGGCTTCTGGGCCCCACATTTTTTTTTTTTTTTTTTTTTTTTTTGAGATGGAGTCTCGTCTGTCACCAGGCTGGAGTGCAATGGTGCAATCTCAGCTCACCGCAACCTCCTTCTCTTGGGTTCAAGCGATTCTCCTGCCTCGGCTTCCCAAGTAGCTGGGACTAAAGGTGCATGCCATGTATTTTTAGTAGAGATGGAGTTTCACTATGTTGGCCAGGCTGGTCTCAAACTCTTGACCTCATGATCTGCCTGCCTTGGCCTCCCAAAGTGCTGGGCCCTACATTTTTAAAGCAATTATTGCTAGGTTGACACCATTCCAGCCACATTGACTTGTTCGTGAGTCATGGCATCAACTTTATGAGGCAGCAGCACAGCCCACAGTCAGCATCAAGATGTAGGTTGATGCACAAGAGGTTCACATGTATGCCCACACCAGGCTCTGATTAACTGAATTCATTGACCAGAATCAGGGATATTTTCTGAAGGTGAAAATATGAGCTATAGCCTTTAGGTCTTCTTGCCACACTCTGGCAGCCTAGCATAGCAAAGAGAGCATAGGCTTTAGGCTCACAGACCTGGCTTCACTCACTAACTGGGTCACCTTGGGCAAATCATTTCACTCATCTGAGCCTTGGTTTTTCTGAATAATGTGGCAAAGTGATACCTATCTAATTGGGGTAGTTCTGAGGACCAAAGGAGAAAATGTATGTACAAAACACATAACTAAGGCCGGGCGCGGTGGCTCAAGCCTGTAATCCCAGCACTTTGGGAGGCCGAGATGGGTGGATCACGAGGTCAAGAGATCAAGACCATCCTGGTCAACATGGTGAAACCCCGTCTCTACTAAAAATACAAAAAATTTGCTGAGCATGGTGGCGCGTGCCTGTAATCCCAGCTACTCAGGAGGCTGAGGCAGGAGAATTGCCTGAACCCAGGAGGCGGAGGTTGCAGTGAGCCGAGATTGCGCCATTGCACTCCAGCCTGGGCAACAAGAGCGAAACTCCATCTAAAAAAAAAAAAAAAAACAAACAACACATAACTAAATGTGTTATACTTAGCCTATACTCACATTATACTCAGCCTATAATGCAATGTAGCCTAAAAGTCATTGCTAGTATGGTTACCTTTTCTTTTCTTTTTTTTAAGACAGAGTCTCGCTCTGTTGCCCAAGCTGGAGTGCAGTGGGGCCATCTTGGCTCACTGCAACCTCCACCTCCCGGGTTCAAGCAATTCTCCTGCCTCAGCCTCCCAAGTAGCTGGGATTACAGGTGTGTGCCACCACACCCAGCTAATTTTTTTGTATTTTTTTAGTAGAGATGGGGTTTCACCATGTTGGCAAGGCTGATTTCAAACTCCTGACCTCAGGAGATCCTCCCGCTTCAGCTTCCCAATGTGCTGGGATTGCAGGCGTAAGGATCCCAGGTGTGGGATTACCACACCTTGCCACATGGTTACCTTTTCTAAATGGCCCTGTATGAGCTCCAGGAACTCAAGCCTCAATTTCTGTATCTATGCATTGGTTCCCAGTTCTGCAACTGTGTTATTTTAAGGATGAGAATTAAACTCCCAAACTTGTTGTCCCACTTGTGAAGTTCTGAGAAATGCTGAAGTATCCCTGCAAGAGTACAAGTAGCATCTAGTCTATTGTAATTTGGCAACTTGATAGGAGAAGTTTAGAGTATCCTAAGAATATGAGAAAATCGGGATTGATGTGCTTATTAAAGTAGTTAAAGCTACTGAATGAAATAGCCTGTCTTTGGGCTCCCTCAAATCTTCCCAGTTTTCCCATTTAGAGAATGCATTCACTGTGCTATTCACATAGGCAGCACCACATCTGCAAGTGGGATTAACAGGTGACACAGCCTCTCTTTCAATTCAGCATACTCAAAAGTCTGGCACCTTCTGAGTTTTTTCATTGTTTCTGTTTGAACTCTCTCACCGCAGCTCTGTCAAAACGCCTTACAAATCCTTTCCTTATGGCCTCCACCTTAGCCTTGCACCAGAATAGAGAGATGATAGACCCAGACAAGTTCTGCAGCCTCTGCCATGCGACTTTCAACGACCCTGTCATGGCTCAACAACATTACGTGGGCAAGAAACACAGAAAACAGGAGACCAAGCTCAAACTAATGGCGCGCTATGGGTGGATGGCGGACCCTGCTGTCACTGACTTTCCAGGTGAGGGGGCCTAGCTCACACCCAGAGCTGGACCAGGGCTTGGCCATTGGGGCTCTCTAGACCAGCCGACGTTGTAGTTTTCCTCCCTAGGTCTTTTAAGTAGGGTTTGCAAACTCAGATGCCTACAGAAGCCAGACGAGAAATTTAAATGAGTGAGAGCTAGGAAGGGGATGTGGACAGCCGAAGAGTGAATGCCACTCCTAGTCAGTTGTAGATGGTTGTTGCCATATCTTTCAGGTTTTCAAAAGACTCTGGAAAACCAGATTTATATAGAAATCCCTCTGATTTTTAAATGTGTAACTAAAAATTTTTAAGCCCAACCCGGCATGGTAGCTTATGCTTCTATCCAAACACTTTGGGAGGCCAAGGTAGGAGGATCGCTTGACCCCAGGAGTTCGAGACCAGCCTGGGCAACATAGCGAGACCCCATCTCTATTAAAACTTTAAAAAAATTAGGGGGCGTGGTGTCACATGTCTGTATTTCCAACACCTTGGGAAGGCTGAGGTGGGAGGATAACTTGAGCCCGGCAGATCAAGGCTGAAATAAGCTATGTTTGTGCCACTGCATTTCAGCCTGAGCGAGAGCCAGACTGTGTTTCAAAAAAAAAAATTTTTTTTTTTTTTTGAGATGGAGTCTCACTCTGTCTCCCAGGCTGGGGTGTAGTGGTGCAATCTTACTTCGCTGCAACCTCTGCCTCCTGGATTCAAGCGATTCTCGTGCCTCAGCCTCCTGAGTAGCTAGGATTACAGGTATGTGCCACCCTGCCTGGCTAATTTCCAGCTAATTGTTTTTGTATTTTTAGTAGAGACAAGGTTTCACCATGTTGGCCAAGTTGGTCTTGAACTCCTGACCTCAAGCAATCCACCCACCTTGGCCTCCAAAGTTCTGAGATTTACAGGTGTGAGGTTCTGATCTAATCCTCCTGTAATTCCAGCTACTTGGGAGGCTGAGGCAGGAGAATCACTTGAACCCAGGAGGCAGAGATTGCAGTGAGCTGAGATCATACCACTGCACTCCAGTGTGGGAGACAAAGCGAGACTCTGTCTAAGCCACCTACGCCCGGCCAAAGAAAAAAAAATATTTTATTTATTTATTTATTTATTTATTTAAAAAGACGGGGTTTCACCATGTTGGTCGGGCTGGTCTTGAACTCCCAACCTCAGGTGATCCGCCTGCCTTGGCCTCCAAAGTGCTTGGATTAGAGGTGTGAGCCACCACGCCTGGCCAAAAAAATTATTTTTAAACCCTATGTAAGTCAAACCTGTCTACAAGCCAGATTTGGGCCAAGGACCCTCAGTGGATTGGATCAGAACCTCATGTTCTGATAGTTCTTACTTTATACCTCCACATTGGTGAAACCCTGAGAGGGAAAAGGTTGCTTCCTATCAGCAGAATTTAGACCACTACATTAAAACTTTGCCTCCCCCATTCTCTGGTTGTGGTTATATTAAAGAGATACTGGTACCAAGAAAAACTAATAAAACTGTACATACACATGGTCCCCAACTTCCTATGGTCCAACTTTATGATTTTCCAACTTTATGAAGGTGTGAAAGCTATAGATGTTCAGTAGAAACTGTACTTCTCTTGCACTGCTAGGCAATAATTTGTAATAGATTTATCCAGATGTAACCCCATTGTAAGTCAAGGAACATCTGTAGAGAAAGAGAGAAAGCATGGAAATCTTCTCTTGACTTGCAGGACCCATTCACCGTTCATTGGTAAAGAATGAATTCCTTGCTTTTATCTTTTTTTTTTCTTTTTTTTAAGAGACAGGGTCTCTCTATGTTGCTTAAGCTGGTCATGAACTCTTGGGCTCAAGTGATCCTCCTACCTTGGCCTCCCAGAACACTGTGATTACAGGCATGAGCCACTACACCCAGCCTACTTTTATTAAGCATGCATTTAAGTCTTGCTCAAAGTATTTATATATTTTGGTACTTTTAATGCTGTTTTAAAATGAACATTCCTGGGCCAGGCGTGGTGGCTCATGCCTGTAAACCCAGCACTTTGGGAAGCCAAGGCAGGTAGATCACAAGGTCAGGAGTTCAAGACCAGCCTGGCCAAGATGGTGAAACCACATCTCTACTAAAAATACAGAAATTAGCTGGGCATGGTGGCGGGCGCCTGTAACTACTTGGCTGGCTGAGGCAGGGAATAGCTTGAACCCGGGAGGCAGAGGTTGTAGTGAGCCGAGATCACGCCATGCACTCCAGCCTGAGCGACAGATAGAGCAAGACTCTGTCTCAAAATCTAAATAAAATAAAATAAACATTCCTTAAAGACTGGAAAGGTGGTCTTCCTTACTTTGAGACTGAGTCTCGCTCTGTCACCCAGGATGGAGTGCAGTGGTGTGATCTTGGCTCACTGCAACATCCGCTTCCCAGGTTCAAGGGATAGAAGATATGTTCCAAAACCCCCCGTGGATGCCTGAGATGGCAGATAATACAAAACTCTCTATATATGCTATGTTTTCCTATCTGAGAACCAAGTTGGCTAAGTGACTAATGAGAAGATAGCATATACAGTGTGGTGAACAAAGGGATGATTTGCATCCTGAACAGGGTAGAATGGGATAGCCTGAGATTTCATCACTCTACTCAGAATGGCCAGCACTTTAAAAAACTTGTGAATCGTGGCCTGGTGTGGTGGCTCACGCCTGTAATCCCAGCACTTTGGGAGGCCGAGGCGAGTGGATCACCTGAGGTTGGAAGTTCGAGACCAGCCTGATCAAGATGGAGAAACCCCAACTCTACTAAAAATACATGGTGGTGCATGCCTGTAATCCCAGCTACTCAGGAGACTGAGGCAGGAGAATTGCTTGAACCCGGGAGGCGGAGGTTGTGGTGAGCCGAGACCACGCCATTGCACTTCAGCCTGGGTAACAGGAGCGAAACTCTGTCTCAAAAAAAACAAAACAAAACTTGTGAATTGTTTATTTCTGGAATTTTTATTTATTTATTTATTTTTGAGTTAGGGTCTTGCTCTGTCACCTAGGCTGGAGTGCAGTGGCACAGCTGTGGCTCACTGAAGTCTCAGCCTCTCAGGCTGAAGCATCCCTCCTACCTCAGCCTCCCAAATTGCTTAACTACAGGTGTGCACCACCACATCTGGCTACTTCTTTATTTTTTGTAGAGCCAGAGTCTCACCATGTTGCCCAGGCTGGTCTCAAACTCCTGGGCTCAAGTGATCCACCCATGTTGGCCTCCCAAAGTGCTGGGATTATAGACATGAGACACCATGCCCAGCCTGGCTTTTTTTTTTTTTTTTTTTTTTTTTGAGACTGAGTCTCGCTCTGTTGCCCAGGCTGGAGTACAATGGTACAATCTTGATTCACTGCAACCTCCACCTTCTGGGTTCAAGTGATTCTCCTGTCGAAGACTTTGAGTATCTGGGATTATAGATGCCCGCCACCATGCCTGGCTACTTTTTGTATTTTTAGTAGAGATGGGGTTTCATCATGTTGTCCAGGCTGGTCTCAAACACCTGACCTCAGGTGATCCACCCACTTCATCCTCACAAACTGCTGGGATTACAGGCATGAGCCATTGTACCTGGCGCTAATATGTAGATTTTTGTGAGACTTCATATAGCTATCCCTGAAATTTGGGGCACTACGAGAACTTGAGAAATTTACTTCATAAATGTGTGGAAACTGGAAATTGATTGTATATCTTTGGTAATAAAAAGATAATGTCAGTGTTTTCAACAGAAAATATTGACCCTGAGTCACAAAATAAAGAATGTGGTCCCAAAGTCCCATACCGTAATAATAATTATAAACATCCTGGTGTCCAGTCTAGGTAGACTTGGTAGGGTAAAAATATTACCTTGCTTTTCCAAAGGTTCTGTTTTCGTTTTCTTGACATAAATTTGGCCCTGTTGAGTCCTTTTTAATTTGAACAAGCAACGTATCTCCGCCTGCCTCAGGAATAATTTACAGATTAACATAAAAACTAGGGCCAGGCACAGTTGCTCATGCCTGTAATCCCAGCACTTTTTGAGGCCAAGGTACGCAGATCACTTGAGGTCAGGAGTTCAAGGCCAGCCTG
>NW_016107793.1:985332-988237 GCF_001604975.1 Cebus imitator
GCCTGAACCCGGGAGGTGGAGGTTGCGGTGAGCCAAGATCACGCCATTGCACTCCAGCCTGGGTAACAAGAGCGAAACTTCGTCTCAAAAAAAAAAAAAAGAAAGACCTCCATCTCTAAGTTTCATTTTTTTTCTCCCTTTTTTTGGTTCTTATGTAGAACAAATAAAGACTCTCAAACTAATTTGTATATTATCAACTTGAAATGCAGGTAGCAATCAAGCCAAATAACATGACTTTAAAATCCGGTGTTCTTGGCCAGGTGCAGTGGTTCATGCCTGTAATCCCAGCAGTTTGGGAGGCTGACGTAGCTGCATCATTTGAGGTCAGGAATTCAAGACCAGCCTGGCCAACAAGCTGAAATCCTGCCTGTACTAAAAATACAAAAAAATAAGCCAGGCATGTTGATGCGTACCTGTAATCCCAGCTACTCAGTAGGCTGAGGCAGGAGAATCACTTGAGCTTGGGAGATCATGCCACTGCACTCCAGTCTGGGCAACAGGGTAAGACCCTGTCTGGAAAAAAAAAGAAAAATAAAAATCAGGTGTTCTACACCTTCACTTTGGGGTCATAGATTTTCAAGAGGACTTGGTTTTGAGGAAAATCAATACTTTTTTTAATTAAAAAAACTAGGCTGAGGGGCAGGGGTATTATATACCCTTTTGATCCCCACACATCCCTATAAATAGATACGATTTCTATTACTGCACAAATAAAGAGGTTGAGACTCAGAGTGACTGGTTCAAGTTCATACAGCTGATAAGACCTTGATGTTGATAAATGTTGACATCAGTATGGGTCTTTAGCTCTGTGTGGCTCCAAACCTTACACTCCTTCCTCCTGCCTCCAGCTCTGAGCATACTTGGCAGGAGGCTTTCCAAGTATAGGATGTCTAACAGATACGCTGAGCCTCGCTCTGTCCCCCTTTTTACTCACAGAGGTGCGCTGTTGACCTAGAATATGCAGGCAGTGACTTCAACTGACAAGGATTCTACCTTAGCAAAGAATTTAGGTGTTTTTGTTTTACTTTTAGTAGAGACAGGGTTTTACCATGTTGGCCAGCCTCGTCTGGAACTCCTGGCCTCAAGTGATCCACCTGCCTCGGCCTCCCAAAGTGCTGGGATTACAGGCATGAGCCACCGAGCCTGGCCTATTTACGTTTGTTAACAGCTTAACTTCTCCCTGCTGGCTTTGTTCAAAGCCATTCATTCATTTTGTTCATTCATTTAGTCAAGTCATCTAACACTTACTGATAAGTACTGTAGTCCAGGGCTTGGGCTAGGTGCTCTCACATTTAATTACTTGATTTATTTTTTTGATTTTTTTTTTTTTTTTTTTAAAGATGGGGTTTCACCATGTTGGTCAGGCCCACCTTGGCCTCCAAAGTGCTTGGATTACAGGTGTGAGCCACCACGCTCAGCCTAATTACTTGATTTAATCCTGACATTAACTCTGTTGAGCAACTTTGATTACCCCATTTTACAGATGAGGATATTAAAAACAGAAAGATGAAGTGATTTTCCCAGGATTCCACACTAAAGAATGGCAGAGCCAGAACCCACATTGAAACCTGGGTCTAGTTCTGTGTTGGTTCCAGAGAATAGTTCCAGCGGGTCCCTGACAAGTCTCATGGCAAGTATGAATCTATTATAAGATTACCCAGGGTGTCCAAATGCCACCAGGGGCAAATGCATCATGTACCAAGCAGATCAAATAAGCTTTAGAGTGGTTTTGTACTCCAGGCTTACATTTCTCTCGTATTTACCCAAGAAGGCCAGAACCAAAACCTACATATCATTCAGGCAAATCCTTCTTGCCCCCAGAGCATTGAATGTCCCCTCCAGGTTACTGAAATCCTCCTCTGTTTCACCCCATCACTTTCTGTCCGTAATTAGGGTCTTGTCTCCCACTCAGTAGAGCTGCTTTCTGAGCCCCAGGCTGATCTCCCAGTTTCTTCAGCCCTTATATACAGGACAAGTGTTCAACTCTTAACTAAATTCGTATATAGTCAGTATTTGTTGGACTTTTACCTAACATGTGCCAGGCACTGTGGTATATATGTAGCAAACAAGACAGGTATTGTCTATGTTCTTATGGAGCTTATAGTCTAGCACGGAACACAGGCATTGAGCAAATAGTTGCAACTGTGACAGGCTTTAGAAAGAGACAAATACAAGACTGTGGGCACATAAAATGAGGGGAGATAACTTAGATGGGGGAGCAGGGATCAAGAAAGGCCCTCCAGAGGGCAAGTGGGCTAGTGTGGATACATAGTGATGCAGAGGAGATGAGCAGGCATCCACTTGTGACTTTGTGGGTCATGTTAGGGAGGTGGGCTTTTCCCCTAAGAGCACTGGGAAGCCGTTGCCGGTTTGAGCGTTATGGGCAGATCATCCTGGTTCCAATGTGAAGAGGTTTGGAGCCTGGGCACATGGCAAAACACCATCTCTACAAAAAAATAGAAAAATTATCTGGGTGTGGTGGTGCACGCCTATGGTTCCAGCTACTCTGGAAGCTGAGATGGGGGGATTGCTTGAGCCTGGGAGGTTAAGGCTGCAGTGAGCTGTGTTCATGCCACTGCACTCCGACCTGGCAACAGAGCAACACCCTGTCTCCAAAAAAAAAAAAAAGTTTGGAAAGGTTTGGAATAGGCTGAAAGGGTAGTGGAGGAAGACCAGCTATGAGGCTATAGGAGTAGTTCATAGTAGAAAAGTTTGGACTAATGTGACAGTGAAGAGGAAGGACAGACATAAAGGGATTCAACAGGTATGCAGGAAGTAGAATTGTCAGGACTTGGCCATCAAGGGTGGAAGATGAAAGAAACGAAGAAGTCAGGGATGATGCCCAGATTTCATCTTAAGCAAATAGGTTTCATTACTAGAGTTGTAAGGTGCCTGTGAAACATCA
>NW_016107793.1:988337-992243 GCF_001604975.1 Cebus imitator
TTGGATATACAGGTCTAGAGCTCAAAGGAGAAATCTGGATTAGAGAAATTTATGTTTTTATCCTATTAGGTGGATCCGTATGAAATTATCATTTTTATAGGTTAGAAACTTTGACTTGGCCAGGCGCCATGTGATCCTAGCACTTTGGGAGGCCAAGGCAGGCAGATCACGAGGTCAGGAGTTCGAGACCAGCCTGGCTAACATGGCAAAACCCCATCTCTACTAAAAATACAAAACTTAGCCGGGCATGGTGGTACAAGCCTGTAATCCCAGCTACTCAGGAGACTGAGGCAGGAGAATTGCTTGAATCTGGGAGGTGGAGATTGCAGTGACCCAAGATCGCACCACTGCACTCCAGCCTGGGTGACAGAGCAAGACTCCATCTTGAAAAAAAAAAGAAAAAAAAAAACTGTTGACTATTGATAATTTTATTTGTTTTAACCTAACAGATAGTAATTAAGTCATATAAATGAATGAGATACCTTGGACAGTTTAGAGAGAAAAGAACAGAGGTTCTAAGATTGAACCCTGTAGACATTCTGCCACATGCTGCAACATGGATGGACCTTGAGGACATTGTGCTAAGTGAAATAAGCCAGTTACGAAAGGACAAATATCACATGACTCACATAAATGAAGTACCTAGAGTAGTCAAACTCAGAAACAGAAAGTAGAATGGTGCTTGCCAGGGGCAGTGGGAAATGAGGAGTTGTTATCTAATGGGTACAAAGTTTCAGTTTTGCAAGGTGAAAAAGCTCTAGAGATGATTGCTTATACAACAGTGTGAATATACTAATGACCTATACATTTTAAAATGGCTTAAGTAATAAATTGTTTGTGTATTTTACCACAATTTAAAATAACCCGCTGGGTGTGGTGGGTCACATCTGTAATCCCAGCACTTTGGGCGGCTGAGATAGTTGGATCACTTGAAGTCAGGAGTACAGTCAGCCTGGCCAACATGGTAAAACCCCATTTCTACTAAAAATACAAAAAAATTAGCTGGGCATGCTGGTTCACGCCTGTAATCCCAGCTACTCGGGAGGCTGAGGGAGGCTTGAGAATTGCTTCAACCAGAGAGACAAAGGTTGCAGTGAGCCAAGATCATTCTACTGCACTCTAGCCTGGGGGACAGAGCAAGACTCCGCCTCAAAAAAAAAAAAGTGAGAGTGTAGCATGCTGAAAGCCAAGGGCTGGGAGAGTTTGAAGAAGGCAGGAGGCACCAGTTCTGTCACATATTCTTTGAGAGGTCAAATATGAGGAGGCCTAATGAACATCCATTTTGTCCATTAAATTTATTTATTTTATTTATTTATTTTTTTTAGACTGAGTCTCACTCTATTGCCCAGACTGGAGTACAGTGGTACAATCTCATTTTGCTGCAATCTCAGCCTCCTGAGTAGCTGGGATTACAGGCATACACCACCACGCCCAGCTAATTTTTATGTTTTTAGTAGAGACAGGATTTTGCCATGTTGGTCAGGCTGGTCTCGAACTCCTGACCTCAAGCAGTCTGCCCACCTCAGCCTCCGAAAGCGCTGGGATTACAGGCATAAGCCATCACGCCTGGCCTGTCCATTAAATTTAAATGCATGGAAGCCACCATTGGCCTGGGAAAGTGTGTGTGTGCATGTGTAATGGGGTAGGTTACAAAGGGATTGAGAGGCAGGGAAATGCAGAAGCAAGTGTAGATAGCTCTTTCAAGAGGTGAGGCAGCAAAAGGGAGGAGAGAAGAAAGGTAGTACCTAGAAAGGGAAATGGGATGAAAGACTAGACAGCTGGAGACAAGTGGCATTCTTCTGCTATTGGTGCTTTTCTAAATAAGCCACTTTTAAAAAGCAGCTGTAGTGACTTCATAAAATCACATAGGCAAAACAGAATACCAGACATGTAAAAACAAGCAGATGGAAATTTATTACTGCGTAAACAGGACAAATCTATTTTTTTAGAAGCACCAATAATTCTCCAGTTGCCCCCAAGTAATTATTTGAATCCGGCTTAAAGATAAGCAAATAGTGTCCTGAGATCTTGTACCTCGAAGGGGTCATAGCAGCGTCTGGAGACCTGCAGTGTAGAAGGAGAAACAGGGGCTTCACCGTCAGATCAGAGGGCAAGTCCCAATTCTGACACCAGGAAAACCACTGTATCTCTCTGAGCCTGATTCTTGCTCTGAAAAATGGTGATAACTACCTCACTGGCAGGGTGGTTGTAAGAATCCTACGACATACGAAGTTCTGGCATGGTGTCTAGTGCTTAATAGATACTGAGTGAGCTTGGTAATCTGGGCATCAGTGACTCTTAACCATTCGTCGTTGTCATGCCCATACCAGCTCCAAGTACCACTCCTGACCTTGGGAGGAGTGTGGTTCTACTAGTTCATTATATCTTTTCCCTGGTAGTGTTAAAACATGATACTGACCTTTGATGTCTACAAAGGACCTTGCAGCTGAGTGTGGTGGTGCATGCCTGTAGTCCCAGCTACTTGACTTGGGAGGCAAAGGTGGGAGGATCACTTGAGCCCAGGAATTTGAGGCCCGCTGGAACAACATAGTGAAACCCTGTCTCAAATTTATAAAAGTAACGTTTCTTTAAAAAAGGGTTAAAGAATTTACTGAATTCTGATTGCAGTAATTTCCCCTTAAATGTTTTAAAGGGATGTGCCTTCCAGGAAATACCTGAAGATACAAAGGAAATAAACATAACTGTGAACATTGGTAACTTGAGGGTTTGTTGGTGTTCTCAATAGTTGCAGCTGCCGTGGAAAGCTGTTTAAAAGATTCCCTAGGCTGGGCACAGTGGCTTATGCCTGTAATCCCCAACACTTTGGGAGGCCGACGCAGGTGGATCACAGCATCAGGACTTCAAGACCAGACTGGCCAACATGGTGAAACCCCATCTCTACTAAAAATACAAAAAATTAGCCGAGCATGGTGGTGCACGCCTGTAATCCCAGCTGCTCAGGAGGCTGAGGCAAGAGAATCACTCGAACCTGGGAGACAGAGGTTGCAATGAGTGGAGACTGTGCCGCTGCACTCCAGCCTGGGCCACAGAGCGAGACTTCTACTCAAAAAACAAAAAAGATACCCTACACTGCTCCCTCTTTGCTAGCATGACTCTGGAGCCCATAAGAGTGAAACCGTGATAGTTATACAAGCTCACGTTTTCAAGTTCTTACTGTATGCCAGGTTTTTTTGAGATGGAATCTCGCTGTCACCCAGGCTGTATTACAGTGGTACAATCTCAGCTCACTGCAGCCTCTGCCTCCTGGGTTCAAGCAGTCCTCTGCCTCAGCCTCCGGAATGGCTGGGATTACAGGCGCCCGCCACCACGCCCAGCTAATTTTTGTATTTTTAGTAGAGACAGCATTTCACCGTTTTGGTCAGGCTGGTCTTGAACTCCTGACCTTGTGATCCACCCGCCTCAGCCTCCCAAAGTGCTGGGATTACAGGCATGAGCGACTGCACCCGGCTGCTTTTGTTTAAATCATTACAATAACCTTATGAGGTTGATACTAATCAACCACATTTTATAGGTGAGGAACCTGAGTCTCAAAGAAGCCCCACTTTTACAAATGAGGAAGCCAGACCTCAGAGACATTAAGTATCTGGCCTGTCGTTCCACAGTTAAGAAATGGTAGGACTGAGATTTGAACCTAGGTGATCTCATTCAAAAGCTGTGAGACTTTAGGGTGGCAAATGGTTCAAAAAGTGTCAGAGCCAGAAGGGCCCTTGAAATCATGTGTGCAGCTCCTTGTCTTGCACAGCTAGCATCTGGCATATTAGGAGTACAGCGTTTGTAATTAGCCAAACTGAAGTTTGCCACTTACTATCTCTGTGTTCTTGGACATCTGACTTTTATTTTCCTCATCTATAAAATGATTTTCACAGGATCATTATGAGGCACAAA
>NW_016107793.1:993415-999017 GCF_001604975.1 Cebus imitator
CGTCTCAAAAAAAAAAAAACTTAGGATAAGAGGCCAGGCGTGGTGGCTCACACCTGTAATCCTAGCACTTTGGGAGGCCGAGGTGGGTGGATCACCTGAGGTCAGGAGTTCAAAACCAGCCTGGCCATCATGGTGAAACCTCATCTTTAAAAAATAATAATAAAATAAAAATAAAAACTTAGGATAAGAAAGGAAGGGATCTAGCTGATCTAGCCAAGGTCACATGAAAGCAGAAGCAGGAGTTTAGTTCCCTCTCCTGGCTCTTCACTGACTACTAGATTATGTGGGAAAAGCCACTTTGTCATTGGAGTAGAGTGAGAGAGGGTTCTGTGAATTCCAAGGTAGAAAGACAGATTGATTTTCATAACCAGCGTTCTTATTAATTACTGTTATTGCAAGCCCTAGGAGAATGGCACCTTCCCAGAGATCGCTCAGTGAAGGGCATCCTTAATGAGGCCACTTAGCACAGTCAAGGTAGAAAAGACAGTTACACCAAATGTCACCTCTTTGTTCTGTCATTCTTTTATCACTCAGCAGACAGCTAGTCTGGGCCAGGCTCTATGCTGGGACTGGGAACACAGGAATTAGGATGTTCCCAACCCCAGGAAGCACATAGGCACACAGTCTGTGCCTCCTGAGCCCTGTGACCTCTGGATTCTCATCAGGGCCAGCAACCTCACCTTGCCTCACCTGTCAGTCCTCAGAAGGGCATTTGTGCAGTCTGGAAAGCAGCCGTCTTCAGGTTCCTTCTTACTGGAACTAAGATCTTGATTTTGATGTGTTTCAGCTGGAAAGGGCTACCCCTGCAAAACGTGTAAGATAGTGCTGAACTCCATAAAACAGTACCAAGCTCACATCAGTGGCTTCAAACACCAGAACCAGTAAGTAACCATTTTTTGAAATTCTAGGATCTATAGCAGGAGCTCAGGACTTCTGCGTCAGAACAAAGCCAGGTAGTTCTCGGCTGAAACGGAATCCTGGCAGCCTTTTCTCAGTGAACAGAAGATAAATCATCTAACAGGAACAAGTGTCTCCTCTATACGTATTTCTCCGCCAGCTTCTGCCCAGACTTTGGACCTGCTGGGCTCAAGGTTTTAACAGAGAAGCATACATGATTTCTTTGGTAGAACCCCAAGAACACCTGGCTTTCCTGGTCTGTAGCACTCTGACTGAGGAAGTATTTTTCCACTAGCCTCGAGAGCCTACCCTTTGCTGGCAAGAGTTCTCTCTATAGGTCATTATCAGATATGATCAGGCCCTCTCATTCATTAATCACGTATTTGTTGAGCATCTTCTGAATGGTGGCCTAGACAGACCCAGACCCTGTTCTCTTGACCTTACAACCTGATGGGAGGCTAAGCAAGTAAACAACCAGTAATTGCAGATTGTGATAAGGGTTTTGAAGAAACCAGGTAAACAGGGAGTTACCTGTTCATGGTAATCTTTAAAATGACTAACAGTCATTGTGCCCCTCTTCTATTGCAGGCCATATGTCAAGCAGATTTTCTCAGATAATCCTTCCAACCCTGAGAGGAAGAGATAATTATTCCTATTTTATAGATAGAAACAACCAGCATTCTAAGTGGCGATGTGAAGCAGGGCCATGATTCAAATTGAAGCCTGTCTGGCTCACAGCATGCTCCTTCCAAGGTGTCTGGCTCAGAAGTAGGTTATGGCACCATTGATATGAAGAGTATAGGACCTGGCCTGGAGGGTCTACATGGTTCTGTCCCTTCCTCTCTGAAGGGAAATATGTGTTATGAGCAGTGTGCCACAACATAACCTTGGTTTTTTGTTTTTGTTTTTTTTGTAGGGAAGGGGTTTCACCATGTTGGCCAGGCTGGTCTCAAACTCCTGACCTCAAGTGATCCGCCCGCCTCGGCCTCCCAAAGTGCTGGGATTACAGGTGTAATCCACTGCAGCTGGCCCCAGCATAACCTCCTAAGATCGGTAGCAGAATCCCCATTTTACACACAAGGAAACTGAGTTTCAGGCAGGCAGGTCTGCTGAAATAATTGCTTTGTCTTTGGTCATTTGTTTTGCTTTGCTCATTGAGCTAAATGTTTTTAAAAGTGATGGAAACACAGGGTGTTGCTGTAAGAAAATGTCCTTAGTTCTCTCTACTCTGCCTGGAGTCTCCTTTCTCACACTGTAGATCATCCTCTTCACCTGTGGATATTTTTTTTACTTTGGGGGACTCTTTAAGGATAGCCTTGAGACAAGCCCCAGCAACTCGGCCTGGAGCTAGCACGCAGTGTTTCAGCTTGCATACCTCCCTTGCAGTTTGATTGATGGCAGTTACAATAGACAACCTGGAGCCAACCAGAGCCCTGCCCTGGGGCTACCCAGACCTGAAAGTGCTAGTGTTGTTCACTGTTCTCTTGCTAAACTTTCCAGCTATGTGACCATGGGCAAATCAATAAGCTTCTAATTCTCCCAGCATGGGCAATGTAGTGACACCCTGTCAACAAAAAGTAAAAGTTAACCAGGTGTGGCAGCACACGCCTGTAGTCCCGACTACTTGAAGGGGTGAAGTGGGAGAAGAACTTGAGCCCAGAAGTTTGAGGCAACAGTGAGCTACGATGGCACCACTGTACTCCAGCCTGGGTGACTGAGTGAGAGCCTGTCTCAAAATTTTTAAAAGTCTCTAATTCTTCTGTAAGGATAAAGCTATGATTTGTTGAACACCTGAGTCAGTCTCATTAAATTCTCAACAAGAGGTCTGAAATGAGGATACCCCCTCCCAACCCCACCTTTTACAACCAAAGAAACCCTAATTATCAGATAGGTTAATTGACTTGCCCAAGGTCACTTAGTTACTTGGAGTTAGACCTAGGATTCAAGCCTGTTTTACTCTGAAGCCCATTCATTTTATTCGGCCACTACCAAATGGAATGAGTTTGTATAGGGCCCCGTAGGCAGTGGTTTGGTATAGTGAAAAGGCATGGGCGACAGTCCCAAATCTACCACTTAAAAACATACTTTGGGCCGGGTGTGGTGGCTCATGCCTGTAATCCCAGGTACTCAGGAGACTGAGGCAGGAGAATCACATGAACCCGGGTGGCAGAGGTTGTGGTGAGCTGAGATCATGCCATTGCACTCCAGCCTGGGCAACAAGAGTGAATCCATCTAAAAAAAAACAACAACAAAATGAAACAAAACATACTTTGGGCCAGCCACTTCAACTTTCTGAACTTTAGTTTCCTTGTATATAAGATGAGGGTGTTGTTTCTCACCTTGCAGAATTGCCGTGAGGATGGCATGACTGAAGCTAAGCATCCGGCATTCTGCCAGCCCACAGTGGACCTCAGTGAAGGACAGCTGCCTTGCCTATTACTCCAAGACCCTAGAAGGGCACTGCTATCATTGCAATAAGCCAGTACAGCTGCCACACACTGACCGTGTTCCTTTGTTCCTTCTCAAATACAGGTCACCAAAAACAGTGGCATCATCCCTGGGCCAGATTCCAATGCAAAGGCAACCCATTCAGAAAGACTCAACCACCTTGGAAGACTAGAGGTGTTTCTGCCCAGCGTCCCGTGTTGGGTCAGCAATGAGCCAGCTTCCTATGACTGCTCAGCCCTTGGCTCCCTCTTACTCCTTGTTCTCACCAGGAAAGCACACAGGCCTGAGGCAGGATCGGGCCACAAACAACCTCTGATTGGTCCAGGCTAATTCACTCCTGCTGCTCCCCTTTGGCCGGGGTCCTGTAGGTCATGATAGGGGAGGCAGGGGTATTGAGAAACTTGTGGTCTCACAGGGTGGTAGTTTGGAGGATGGCTTTCCCCCTTCCCCAGCCCCTCTCAGCCATAGGTGCTGAGGCCCTAGCCACCTGTCTTTCTTCTGAAGGTCAGTTTTGGGCCAGTTCTGGCAACTGAAGAACAGAGATCTCCCTGGGCCCTAGACATTTCCAGTGAAACCTGGAACTTTTATACCAAACCTGGGCCAGGGCAGGAAACAGAGGAAATCGCTGCTACATGGGAGCTTGGAGCAAATACAACACTCCGCCTTCCCCCACAAAGTGCAGGCTTTCCTGAGCCTTAGACAAGATGCGGCCAGTTGTGCAGGTTTCTGCCAACTGTGAAGTCTCCTCCTGGAGCAATGACACAGTCTTGGTGGAGCATTGCTATCCCTCCTGCCCTGCTCCACAGTTCCTGAATGGTGCTGCGGATCTACAGCACCTGGCAACAAGCTGGGGCTGGGGGAGGCCTCTATGTCCACTGGGATCATGGGACACTCCAATGGGGATGGGACCTTTCCCCTCCTCCATCAGAGGTTCTCTGACCCAACATCACATGGGAAAGTGACCCACGTGCAAGTCTCCCTGAGGGTTCTGCCTCTAAAGGCAAACTGCCTCATGCCAGCCAACTATGAGGTTCATTGCTACCCTTGGCCCTATTAACCCTCTCTTTCCCCTTGTGCAGCAGACCACCTTGCCCAGGTTGCTGTGGTGCTAGCCTTCCCCATCATCCACCAGGCGATTTCTGGGTCCCAGAGAAAGAAAGGGAGAGCTGATGCAGGTTTCTACAGTGAGGAACAGATGTTCTCCAGGCCCCACACCCAGATTTATCTATCTTTGCTGTGTTTTATGGCCTTGGACTGACTCCACAGCGATAGATTTTTCCTTGTAGCTTTGAAGGAAGAATTCCAAGTGTCACCATCAGAGGCTTCTCTTCATTGTGTCAAAGAAGCCCCTAGCTGCTCTCGTGGCCTCCTTCCCCCACTCCCTATCCCTTCACCTGTGAAATGCCTTTGCTTTGCATGTTGTGTGTGTGGATGTGTGTGCTTAATGCTCTGTCTCTTGGTCACTGAAGTGTCCAAATAAAGAATTACTCCCATGAGCCAGACTGCAACTTAACAAATCTAGGGTTTTGAACTATATTACTATTGGATCTAGTATATCTGTCTTGACCCCTAACCCCTACCCCACTCAGACCCCCGGGTCCTCAGTAGTCATTTTAGGAGTTAGGACAGAGTCAAGCACCCTGTGAAAGTCTCCAAGGTACCCTGAACTCAATACAGCCTCATCTCATCCACCTTTTCCTGCTTCTCCTGTCACATAGGGCCTCATGAAGGTCTTTAAAGGGTTTAAGCTGGGGATCTGCTTTGTGTTTGAAAGAATTATTCTGACTGTTGTGTAAGACAATACAGTGGGGTCAGGAAAGGAGACAGGGAGGCTAGCATGGAAACTGTGTCCAGTATGGCTTTCTAGGCTCATCACTCAGGGCAGAGACCCAGCCTTATTTATCTCTACTTTCTGATGTCCATAGTGGTGTGTCATGAAGTTTTACTGAATGAATGAATGAATGAATGAATGAATAAGTTGTATGAGGAGAGATGTTTTTTTCCCACTCAGCTCTTACGCAGTGATAGGTTTGTTCCATGGGACTTATCATAGGCCTGGTGATTCTTGAAAGAGCATTTTCCATGACCGAAAAATGAGCTGAAAAGGAATATTATGGCCAGGTATGGTGGCATGCACCTATAGTCCCAACTGCTCAGGAGGCTGAGGCAGAAAGACCATTTAAGCCCAAGAGTTCCAGCCTGTAGTATGCTAGGATCGTGCCTGTGAATAACCACTGCACTCCAGCCAGAGCAACAT
>NW_016107793.1:999498-1007210 GCF_001604975.1 Cebus imitator
AAAAAAAAAAAAAAAAACGGTATAAAAATAAATTTTAAAAGAAGATAGCTGGGTGTGGTGGTGCATTCCTGTAATCCTAGTTACCTGGAAGGGTGAGGCAGGAGGATTGCTTGAACCCGGAGTTCAAGGCTGCAGTGAACTATGGTTATGCCAGTGTGCTCTAATTTGGGCAACAGAGCAAGACTCTGTCTCTAAAAATAATAATTTTTAAAATTTAAAAAGAAGAATGTTATGGCCTCAGAGCTCTTTGTCCCATCCTTTGCAGCCAAGTTTGAGGAAGGGACCCAGGCAGCCACAGCTCCCATTCAGCACCACTCAGCCCCTGCTTCTGGTCAGTTGTGAAAGTCTCTACCCAGCTCCAGGGGAGGTTCATATCATTCAGCTTCCCAAGATCAGACTACCTCAGCAATTTCCCCCCGAGTTCTTCTAAGCCACCAGTATACCAGATTCAGCCCCATCTACTAAGCAAGGGAATGAAGGATCGGGGGTGAGTGGGCTATCATACTGTAAGCCTCTGGCCTGCAAGGCCACTTGGTAGTCCCTACCAGCTGTGTGGCCAGCCTTGTTGGTAAGAGGTCCTAGAGATGAAAATTTTCTTGCCCTTGGGGGTTCACACATGGTTAAAGATCATTATGACAATGGTAAGAATGCCCAGGATGCACGAGCTGTTTCAGCCAAGGGTGTAAAAAAGCGGGAGAGATTGGGAAACTAGCATTTGATCTGTATAACAACCTGTGAGCTAAGAGTTGCTATTCCATATAGAGGAGGCCAGGTGGGGTAGCTCACACCTGTAATCCCAGGACTGGGAGGCTGAGGCAGGCGGATCACAAGAGGCTAGGAGTTCAAGACCATCCTGGTTAACATGGTGAAATCCCATCTCTACAAATAAATAAAAATCATAGAAGGAACAAGGCTAAAAGAGGTGTCATGATTTGCCCAAGGTCCCGCCTCTAAGAAGCGACAGAATGGGGAGTAGAATCTGGTTCTCTAGACTTGCTCTGGAACCCTTTACAAGTGAGGACCAGAGTCCCTCCCACATGGCCCCTGCAGCCTGCCTCACCAGTCTCCTGCTAGTGCCATGGTCTCACAGGACGAGCAGCCACAAAACAGACGGATCAAGCCTCAGCGTTCATACTCCAAGTCCCTCCGTTTTTCTCATAATTTTGTCTCATTCCCAGTATATTAGACTCTCATTATTAAACTGTTGGAAACCCAAATCCAAGCAGTTAGCTAAAAAAGTGAATGTATTGATTCACTTAATGAAAAATTCAAATACAGTGATAGCTGGACCCAGACTCAGATGGGTTCATCAGGAAGAATTTTCTGTCCCTCTGCTTTCCTCTGTGTGCCCTCAGGCAGGCTCTCTAACAGGTGGCAAGGTGGCCACTGGCAGCCCCAGGCTTCTATCCTGGTACGTTAGTAACAGCAGTGGAAAGAACACCTTTTTCCATTAGTTCCAACAAAATGTCTGGGATTGCCTCAGCCGGTTTAGTCCTGTTCTCATCCCTGAAGTAATCATTGTGGCTAGGGGAATGGCACTCTGATTTGGGGCCTGGGTCATGTGCCTACAGCCGAGTCAGCTCCACCTAAAACACTGAGAAAGGGAGTGGGGGCCAGGTGCAGTGGCTCATGCCTGTAATGTCAGCACTTTGGGAGGCTGAGGCGGGCAGATCATGAGGTCAGGAGTTTGAGACCAGCCTGACCAACATGGTGGAAGCCCATCTCTACTAAAAATACAAAAAAATTAGCTGGTTGTGGTGGCATGTGCCTGATATCCCAGCTACTCAGGAGGCTGAGGCAGGAGAATCACCTGAACCCGGGAGGTGGAGGTTGCAGTGAGCCAAGATCACGCCACTGCACTTCAGCGTGGGCAACAGAACAAGACTCTGTCTCAAAAAGAAAAAAGAAGAAAAAGGAGTGACGCAACCCCAAAAGAAAGTTGGAGGGCTTTCTGGATTAAAGGGAAGTGGATGCATGGGGAGGAGGGAACAAAAACAATTGTCTACCATACCCAGAAATTGTTTAACTATTTCTTTTTTTTTCCTAACTTTTTGAGTTACACCATGTTTAACTATTTCTTTTTTTTCCTAACTTTTTGAGATACACCATTCAGTAATGTGCACCAGTTTTAGACTTCAATATGATGAATCCTCAATATGTATACCTTGGGGCTGTTACCCTCCAGATCAAGATACAGAACATTGCCAGGTCCCCAGAACGTTCCCTCACTTCCCCTCCTACTCAGTATCCCCTAGAAGTAACCACTATTTTGACCTCTACAGATTAGTTTGGCTTGCTCTTGAGTTTTATAAAAAGGGAATTATACATACATTTTGCACAATATTGTGTTTGTGGAATTCATCCATGTTACTATATGTCTCAGAAGTTCAATTTTTTCAACCAGGTGCAGTGGCTCATGCTTGTAATCCCAGCACTTTGAGAGGCCAAGGCGGGTGGATCACTTGAGGTCAGGAGTTGAAGACCAGCCTGGCCAACATGGTGAAACCCTGTCTCTACTAAAAATACAAAAATTAGCCTGTGGTGGTGGCAGATGTAATCCCAGTTAGGAGGCTGAGGCAGGAGAATCGCTTGGACCTGGGAGGTGGAGGTTACAAGTGAGCTGAGATTACATCACTGCACTCCAGCCTGGGTGATGTGAGACTCCGTCTCAAAAAGAAAAAAAAAAAATTCTGTTTTTTCATGCTGTGTAGTGGTCCTTTATTTGAATATAGCACAATTTGGCCATCCTTCTTTTTTGTTTTGTTGTTTTTGTTTTTGAGGCGTTTTCACCCTGTCACCCAGACTGGAGTGCAGTGGTGCCATCAAGGCTCACTGCTGCCTTGACCTCCTTGGGTCAAGGGATCCACCCACCTCAGCCTCCCAAGTAGCTGGGACCACAGGCATATGCCACCATGCCAGCTAATTTTTTGTAGAAATGGGGTCTCTGTTGCCCAGGCCGGTCTTGAACTCCTGGGCTCAAGGGATCCACCCACCTCAGCCTCCCAAAGTGCTGGAATTACAAGTGTGAGCTACTGCGCCTGCCAAGTCATCCTATTGAGGGACAGCTGGGTTGTTTCTAGTTTGGGGGTATTGTAAATAAAAGTGCTGTGAAGAATTTTGTGCATGTTGCTTGGTACACATGTTCACTCACATACTCAGGCATGGAATCATAGAGTAGGCATATGTTTAGCTTGTCTAGACACTGCCAAACAGTTTTACAAAGCGGCCCTACTGACTCCATCCTCACCGGCTGTATATGGGGGCTCCAGCAGCTCCACATCTTGGTCAGCACTTGGTGGTGTCAGTTTTCTTTAATACTGGCCATTCTGGTGGCATCCAGAAATTTGAAATCCATAGTTCCTGACTTGAAATCAGGGCCCCTCCTACTCTTAGCATCCTCAAGACAGGTTTGAATTTTGTAGCCTATAGTCTCAGAAGTCAGTGCTCAGGACCTGTAATACAGCAGGCAAGCATGAGAGGGAGCCCCTGCTCATGGCTCCAGTGCCTTGGGAGGGTCTCAGGGAGGCATCAGCTCTGGAGAGGCAGTCCAGTGTAGTGGCAAAAACTCAGGTTCTAGGAAGCAAGCAGCCAAGTTTCAGATCCCAGTTCTGCCATCGCAGAGCTGCCTCAGGGTGGAGCATTAGTACCTACCTCATAGGGTTATTGTGAAAATTAAAAGAATAGATAGATATGAAATTAATAGTGCCTTACACATGATAAATGCTATATAAATTATAGCTGCTGCTCTTTCTATGTTGGCCTGAAGTAAGCCCCGAGTCCCCCTGGAGCAGGGGTAAGGCCACAGGCAGATGGCATCTGGCATAGCCCCATGTAATAAGATTCAGTGATACACGAAATGCCAGAATCCTAATTGGATCTGACTGAGGAGGGGGAAAAAGCATAGTGGCTAGAAGTGATTCTTTCCTAGAGTCCAGCGAAAAGACGATCCACTGCTGGAGAGCCCCTGCTTATCCCAGGCCCAAGACTCTTTGGCCAGTGACACTCCTCAGGTGTCACTACCTCAGGGGAAGAAATGGAATCATGCATGCAATGGAATCAAGAGGAAGTAGAATCATGCTCTTAGCCCAGAGCTAGATCCAAAGCAACTGTTTGACTATGACAGCCCACCAGTGCAGACGCAGATCTATACATGTGCTCATACAGCAGCCAATGAGGGGTGGCATGAGGGACACTGGCCTGGAATTCAGGGTCCCTAAGGGTTGATCTGAGCACTGCCACCAGCTATGTGTGGCCTGAGGCCTTGATACTGTCTTGTGAAGTGAAAGCTGGAAGAAACCACAATTCCCAGCTCAAATCCTAAAGAAGTAGCAATAAGCAGGTAGAGGTTCCTCCCAAAGCCCTAAGCCAGGCGTGGTGGCACGAGCCTGTAATCCCAACTGCTAATCTGGGATCCTACTCAGGGAGGCTGAAGCAGGAGGATCACTTGAGCCCAGGAGTTCAAGTCCATCTTGGGTAACATAGTGGAACTTCTTCAAAAGAAAAAAAAAGAAGAAGAAAGCTCTTTCCTCACAGCAGTCCCTGACAGACGAGCTGTCCCCACCCCAAAACCAGACACTCTGATGAGTTGTCACTAGTGTAAAATACAATAGGAAGAACACTCCTGACCACCCACCTAATCTCACCTCTCTTCCCTTTGCAAAGCCCACATTACAGAGACAGGGCAGACTATCCCTGGCCTGGCTCTTCCAAGCTTACTGTTCATATATGCTGCTTCATCTGTCTAGGGATGTCAAAACAGAGGAAACCTTGACTTTCTGTAAATACTCAATTCTACAGTGCAATGACCCCAATAGCCACTAGGTGGAGTCCACTCCTTTTTTGCTGGCAAGGTAGACCAGCCCCTAGACCTTACTGTTTTGATTTAATGGGAAGACAACAGGGGGATTTCACGAGCCCCTGTATTTGCTATTTCAGTTAACCCTCAAGACAATGGAAAAGACTTGATTTCACAGGAGAAAGTCAGGGACAAAGTTTTGCAGAGCTTACACAACCAAGAAGTATCCTTGGAGAGAGATTTGATCTTAGCGTATCTGCTCATTCCTGAGGCCGATTTGCCCTTCCCTCAGGACATTTCCCTCAGGAGGCCCTCTCTGTTTGAGGTCTGTAACTTAGTCACCTGCCTAGGAGCACGCCTGATATCAGGCCTGCTCCACACGCCTTTTCCTTTTCTCCTTTGGGTGACAAGCCTGCTTCATTCTCAGACCCTGTGGTTCAGAGGGACTGACCCTGCTCCCTGATTCCAGGAGTGAGCCTGCAACCCCACTGAGTAGTCAGTCATAGTCTTCAGCTCTTAGTGTCCAGCACATAAGGACAGCCTGCTTCAGAACTAAGTCAACACAGAGGAGGCCAGGCACAGTGGCTCACACCTGAAATCCCAGCACTTTGGGAGGCCAAGGGGGCAGATCACTTGAAGCCAGGAATTCAAGACCAGTCTGATCAACATGGTGAAACCCCATCTCTACTAAAAATACAAAAATTAGGCATGGTGTTGCATGTCTGTAATCCCAGCTACTCAGGAGGCTGAGGCAGGAGAATCGCTTGAAGCCAGGAGGCGGAGATTGCAGTGAGCTGAGATGGTGCCACTGCACTCCAGATGAGGAGAGACTCATTTCTGATGAGAACCTGGATCTGTCTGAAGCTGATATCCCCCAGGACTTTTTTGTTTTTTTGAAGGCAGAGTCTGGCTCTGTTGCCCAGGCTGGAGTGCAGTGGTGTGCATGTTAGCAGAGGCCTTAATATGCTGTGTTATGATGATCTAGTTCCCTGTCTCTTCTTTTAGACTAGAAGCTGTTTGAGGGCAGGAATTGGGTCTTATGATACTGTGTCCCTGGTCCCTAGCATAGGACTGTGGTTATGTTTTAATAACTACTTGGTGATTGAATATGTTAATTAACAAATGAATAAAAATGGGTATGGTCTGATAGGGACCATTGTTGGGATTTCACAGAAAGACATTTGTTTTGTTTGTTTATTTGTTTTGTTTTGTTTTGTTTTTTTAAAGATGGGGTTTCACCATATTGGTCAGGCTGATCTCGAACTCCTAACCTCAGGCGATCCACCCACCTCAGCCTCCCAAAGTGCTGGGATTACATGCGTGAGTCACTGCCCCTGGCTGTTTTGTTTGTTTTTTGAAACAGAGTCTCACTCTGTTGCAGAGGCTGGAGGGCAGTGGTGCAAACACAGCTCATTACAATCTAGACTTCCCTGGCTCAAGCAGTCCTCCCGCCTCAGCCTCCCGAGTAGCTGGGACTAGAGGTACGCATCACCATACCCAGCTAATTATTTTTTGTAGACACAGGGTCCAACTGTGTTGCCCAGGCTGGTCTTTGAACCCCAGAGCTCAAATGTTCCTCCCACCTCAGCCTCCAGAGTGCCGGGATTGCAGACGTGAGCCACTACACCTGGCCCGAAAGACTTACTGAGGGAGATGATCCTCTAGTGGTCATGAAGGTCAAAGGAGCCAGGTTACTAGGGTGGGAGGAGGTTAGTGAAAGGAACTAGGAGTAGGTGAGTTGTGGAGCACAGTTGATTGTTTCAACAGTGGCCTCCCATGAATAATCTTTGCCTCCCTGTGCCTGTATCCTTTTGCAATGTGACTTTATCATTGCTCCCATCAAGATGGGGGGGGCCTGCCAAACACAATGACTCACACCTGTAATCCTAGCACTTTGGGAAGCTAAGGCAGGTGGATCACGAGGTCAGGAGTTCAAGACCAGCCTGGCCAAGATGGTGAAACCCCATCTCTACTAAAAATACAAAAATTAGCCAGGCATGGTGGCGGGTACCTGTAATCCCAGATACTCAGGAGACTGAGGCAGGGAATTGCTTGAAACCAGGAGGCGGAGTTTGCAGTGAGCTGAGATCGTGCCACTGCACTCCAGTCTGGGCCACAGAGTAAGACTCTGTCTCAAAAAAAAAAAGCATGGGGGGCGGTCCATTTCCAGTCTCTTGAATTGAACTGGCCTTGTGAGTTGCTTTGATCAGAGAATTCGGTGATGTGACTCCATGACTTCCAAGGTTAGGACTTAAGTGCCCATGTAGCTTCTGTTCCTGACACTGTGAAAGGAAGTTTGGGCTAAACCGTGTGTCGACCACAGACCAGGTGGAGAGAGAGGCCAATAGCCAGCTCCATACATGTGAGGGAGGACATCCTAGACCCTCTAGCATAGCCAAGCCACAGCATAAGCAGAACTGCCAAGCTGAGCCCAGCTAATCACAGAATTGTGAGAAATAACACACTGTTTTAAATCATTAAATTTGGGAACAGTTTATGCAGTAAAGACTCGAGGAATCACTAGGTATAATAATCAGAAGCCTCCTAGTGTCTGTTTACCCTTCTTCCTATAATAAGTTTTTTGTTGAAGAACCCCACCCTCAGTTTATGTAGTCTAGGTGGGGAAGATCTCTACCCTCCTGGCTTTTGCCAGAACAATTGAGAAGTGCTAAGTGGGAATATCTTGAGCCCAGAGCTGTTAGTGATCTTCTTTGTCATTTCTTGGGAAGCACCTGCCATAGAGAAGAAGACAAAAGAGAGAATGAATTTTGACCGTACTTTTGGGAATCAGGATCAAGCTGTTCCCTTCATACCAGGACTTATGCTCCTATAGTCCCAGCTACTCAGGAGACTGAGGCAGAAAGATCTCTTAGGCCCAAGAGTTTGAATCCAGCCTGGACGACACAATAAGACCTCA